>NC_090166.1:475000-731717 GCF_017916325.1 Leishmania martiniquensis
CGAGCCACTGCCAAAGAGGCCGCCAGACTGCTCCAGCGAGTACCCCGCGTTGGCCAGCACAGACTTGAGGAACTCGACGGTGTGGCTGCTCTTGAAAAGCTCTAGCTTATCGGGCATTCGCAGGTCAAACAGCTCGCGGCCTGGCCGCAGCCTCTGCTGCTCCTCAATGTACCGCAGCATGGCGGAACGAATCGGGAGAAGATGCGGGCGGGTCAGCTGCAGCGTCGCTGCCATGGACGCAAAAGTGACGTTCTGCCTCCCTTGCGTGGTGGAGAGGAAATAGCCGCCACCGCCACCGGTGTTCAGTAGCACAGAGATGATACGGCACTTGCCGCCACCCTTTACCTGCCGCAAGATGGCATCAAAGACGAGCAGCATTTCCGTGGAAATGAGACACCGCTCTGCATCGAAGCTGCGCGTCGGCGTCTCGACAGCCTGCCAGGCGTTCGCCAGCGACAGCATCAGGTAGTAGATGCACTCCAGCATCGTCAGTTGCGGGTCGGTAGCATGCGGGCCCGATGCCGCACCTTCCATCCCGGCCGGCGGTTGCACCACCGGTGGAATGATGTCCTCTGTATAGAAGCCGGACACACACCACCGCTCCTCGTACGGTACGGCATCGATGCCATAGCCCGCAGGCAAGGGTACTGGAATGAGCGTGGAGAAGGTCCAAGTGATGAGCTCGATAATCTGCAGCTGCACAGCGACGCGAGAGGCGGTACCGCTGTTACCGGCACGCCTCCACAACGTCTCCACAACGCCTCGAATGCGTGGCAAGAGCGCGTACAGCTCGGCGTAGTTGGTTGCCTTGGACAGGTCATGGATGTCAGGCAAAGATGGGACGGAAGACTGGAAAGCCGGGCCGTAGTAAGAGGCGACCGACGCCTTGGGGAGAAGCTCGGCGTTCTGGAAGACACCTTCGCAACCTATGTCGATGGGCTCCTGCACCATGGAGTCCACTGTGCGCTGAGGGCATGACACCGCAGATGTGCCACCCGTAACGCTTGCAGCGCTCGCCGTGGTGCTCGCACGCACCTCGCTCGCCGCCTGAATCAGCTCCTGCACATCATCCTGTGGGAGTGCGTCCACCACTGCCTCAACAGCATGCACGAGCTCCAGAACGTGTTGCACCACGGCGTCGCTGCCGGCAACCGGAGGATGGCCACGGTCTAGCCGCTTCTTCGTGTGGTGTGCCAGCTGGCTCGCTCCAATGCGCAGCAGCTGCACGTCTGTCGCGGAAAGAGGAAATGCGCCTTTCCATGGGCCATTGGGGAACTGAGATGCCTCGGGATCGGACCGCAGCGCTGTCATGCCCTGTCGGTGCAGCAGCTCTCCATCCCTCTGAAAGATGAGCAGCTCCGGCACATGGGACAGCTCCAACGCGTCAAGCACCTCGAAGCACGGGTAGGTGGCGCGCGGAAAGTCGAAGAGGGCGCAATGGTCCTCATAGTCCTCCTGCGTCTCATCGCAGCTGAGGAAGATGACCTCGACGGCGTCGGGGGAGAGCGTTCGCTTCATCGCGGTCACAGCCTCCGCCAAGAGCGTCGCTGTTTCCTTGCCGCTAGGTACCTTGAGGCACCCAGTAAACAACAGCACCATCTTGCCGCGGAAGTCGGTGTCGGCCAAGATCTTGTTCTGCTGGTCCTTGACGTACACACGGTGGTCTTTGAGACTCAGCCACACAGAGCTTAGGGACAGGTTGGCGGCCGTGTCGTTGATACCGGCAGCCTTGAGGCGATTGAGTGCGGTGCGAAGCTGCGTGTCCTTCTTGCGCGACGCTGTCGATGTGAGTGCCGCCGGCGCGGCCTGGGCATCGGCGGCGCCTGCAGAGGGAGCCGAGTCGGAAAGGAAGCGTCGCGAGTAGCGCGAGAGGTCCTCAGCGGCCCGTGCGAAGAACTCATACTTCAGCACGTACTTGACGCGCTTCGTTTCGACAGCCGTCAGCGATGGGCAATACTGCTCCAGCAAATAGCAGAAGGCGGTGATAGCAGATTTGATGCCGCTGGAAGAGCTGCAGGTGGGACTCGCCGCGTTACGGTAGATGAACGGTGTGAAGGGGAAGTCGGTCGACGGCACGGGCCCGGGCGGCATCTGCTGCTCGTTCTCCGCTGCGCCGCCAGTCATCTGCAGAATCATCTCGGTGGTGAAGCGGGTAGTTGTTAGGTGCAGGGAGCCGGCTACCTGGCTCCCGTTCGAGTTCACGTCGTCTTCGCGGCGTCGCCCATCGGGCAGCTTCTCCACCAGCCATGGCAGCAACACATCGTAGAAGACCTCAGCTCGAATAAACTCCGATTGGTTCTGCGGGTCGTTGCGCCGCATCCACAGCGACAGCAGCAGCAGCCAAAACGCTTTGTCTTGCAGCCGAGTCGATGACACGTCCTGGAACCTGAGGATCGGGCAGCTCAGTATCTTCTCCGCTGTCTGCCACCGCGGGTGGTAGCTCTGCCCTTCACTGCCGCGATTCACCACAACGACGTCGAACACCTCAGCTGCCCTGCGGTGGAGGAGGAGAAGCACAATGTTGTACGAGCCGGCACCGCTCCAGCCAGACGGAATCATCGTCCACTCACCAGTCGGCAGGCTCGTGATGCGCTGCACGCACTTGTCAATCACCTCCAGCACCGTCGCCGGCTGCACCGCCTTGCTCGCCTCTACCGTGAAGTCGTAGCAGGAACGGATGGTCCCGTGCGCACGCTGGATGGCGGTGCGCAGGTCGACAGAGATGTCCTGCAGAAAAGGATGGGAGACTTCGGCGACGCCCTTCTGGCCCAGCGCCTGCAGCAGCCTCGCACTAGCGGCGGATGGGCTCGGCTTGCTGCCTGCGCCAAGCGTGTTGAGACGGCAAAGAATGACATCCATACAGAGCAGTGTTAGGAGCGTTGTACCACCCTCGAGGGGGGCACCGCGACCAGCAACGTACGGGTCCGCTAGGAAGCCGCCATAAGCCGGCAGGCGCCAAAAGCTGTAGGGCAGGTTGCGCAGCCGGCGCTCGCGCTCCTCCTCCTTCTTCTTCTCCGCCCCCGACGGCGCGTTGGCCTTTACCACCTCCGCCGCTACCGACCCAATTAGCATCAGCTTCGTCTTGTCCTTGATCCCCAGGATAGAGAGCAACGTGTCATCGGGTTTGGATTGCAGGTTCGGCTTGCCCAACAGCTTCTGCAGTGGAGGAAGAACGTTGGTGACATCATAGATGGCCGCCTTGAGGGCACCAAGCGTCGCATCCTCCGGCACCTCGATGTTGTGCTTTGCAGAGCCAAACTTCACCTCGATACGCATCTTTGAGCGGTGAGAAGGTAGGCGAAGAGGGGAGTCGGAGATTCAATGTTTGTATCCGTGGGTAAAATTTCTCGCGATTCACCGCGCGGGACCGGCAAGCAGTAAAGGTTTTGTGCTCGAGAAAACGTTGCAGCGCAAATAATAATAATAAAAAGAGAGAGCGCGCAAACACAGAAGCACAGCCACCACCGCCTACTTCCCTCTGTGATGTTCCCTTTCGACTCCGATGCGAGCAGACGCACGGTCGCCCCCCCCCAGCCCACCCCCGCACGCAACAACGAGAGCCGTGATTCTGCGAGAGAGCCGCGAGGAAGAATAGAAACGGAAAAAAAAGAACGCTCCCCACGGCGCGCAACGCAATGTAACCAAAGCGAAGCCGAACCCAAAACAGGAAAAAAAACAGAGGAATGACAACAAAAGAGCGGCGCGAATGCTCTTCACAAGCACACACAGGCACACACATACACACACATACACACATACACACACACACGGGAAAAAAGCTTTTCTTTTCTCGGTGTAGGTCTTGCCTCGCTTAGGCTGTCTCTTCAGCCTTTTTGTCGAAGAGCGTCAGGGGTCAGCGCCGAGTTCTGGCTAAGCGAGAAGGTTGTGGGTGAAGAGGAGGGGGGTGGAATAGGGGAGGAGGAGAAGACGAGTGGGGGGGCCGCGTGGGGAGGGTAAGTGCACACGCAAAGCGGTGAGAGAAGAAGACAAGCGTGGGGAACCAAAGAAGAGAGGTAAGAGGGTGGAGAGATGGGCTACAGGTAAAGGCCACTGCTTTTTTTCAAGCAGAGCGTGAGACACTGTCAACCACGCGGGTGAAAGGCCCCGTGGGTATAACAAAGGTAGATTCGAGCAGCAGCAGTTGCATTCACAAGGCATCCAATACCATGTCCATGCGTTTCCAGTGCGCGTAGTCATCCAACGGAGAGGGAGGCTGAGAGGGAAGCCTCTCCACCGCTGCCCCTGATATTCCCCATTAGAGCTCGTACAAAAGACGGGGCGGATTGCTGTGCTCTTGCGCAGCGCTCTCGCCCTCGACTCATCTTTGTTTGTTTGTGTTGTTCCTTTTCGTTCGTTTCTCATCTTTTTTCCGGCTCACTTTCTCTGCCCCATCTCTGCACTTTTTTGTTTGTTTGTTTTACTCTGCATGCCATTTTTTTTCTTTGCGCACATATTTCCTCCCCTCCCATGCCCCCTTTTTCGCGCCGTGGGAGAGAAGAGAATCGCCTCATCGCACGAAGCGTGCACAGACGAAAAAAAAGGAAAAGAGGGGAAAAAAAAGACAAGACATCATCACAACGCATTTCCTTTCGTCTCGTCTGCCTCTCTGTCGTAATGGCACACCCTACAAAGGAAACGGTCGCCGTCGTTGTTGTCGTCGCTTCTGCTTTCGGTTCCGTTTCGCCTGCTCGCGTGTGTGCCTTCTCTCCAAAGCGCACCAGAGGAGATACGCCAACATAGAAGTGGAGTAAGAAACTGGCAGCCATCACCCATACACGCACATGCACATATGTGCGTGCTTTGGTACCCCCCCCCTTTTCTTTTCTCATTTTTTTGGGAGGGGCACCCGCGCCGGCGTACCCGTCCGCGCGCTCGGGGACGAGGTCCAGAGAGGTGGCTACCGACAGTAACGGAAGAAAAAAAGGAGAGATGAGAGAGAGCCAGCCAACGTCGGCCCCTCGCTTCCACCGTTTTGGTTTGGCGCTATTACCCGCTGCAACCGATATTTTGCAGCTATTCTGTCAGTTGGCTTCCTTCCTTTACGACAAGGCAGCTTTTCAGCTGAGCTATCAGTACGCTGCCCACTAGAGCAACATTCCATCCCCTTTCACCGGGTTCACAGCCTTATTCTATGCTGATGATGAGGCCCCTCGGTCACTGGTGCTATAGGTGCAGCGCCCACCCTCAGTAGAGCAGCCGTGCGGCCCTTTCAACTCCCCCTCCACACACCCACACACCTACCCAGCGCCAGGCTCCTTTCTGGTGGGGAAAGCGGGGCCAAGCGTCTACGGCGTGATTGGGGGGGGAGGTCCGTGCTGCGTATCGCTGACGACGTTGGCGGTCAGACCCTGAATGGTGTGGCGCTGGACACAGCTGCTACACCGTACGCGCTGGTGCCGGCCACATGGTGGGCACAGCGCCGAGGCGAGCCGAGCGTATCCCCCCTCTCCTTCTGGCCCCTCGCTCTGCCTACTCGTGTGAGCAGCCTGCGCCACCCGTGGGGAGGCTGCACGCCGCGGCCACCGGCATGATGGGCGCGGCTGTGGAGCAACGCGCGCAGCGGGGGTGTCTAGGGTCGGAGACAGAGGCGGTGCCCTGGAGAGCGAGCCGGCGTTGCTGCTGCGCGTGCCCAGGGCTGCTTCGCGACAGGCGACGGGCCTGTGCGACGCGCCGGGCATTGTGGGGCTCTCCTCGCCGCTGTATGACGCACCGGAGACGCTGAGAAACAGATGATGAAGCGCACGTTTTCGCCATGAGCACGTCGACAACTATGAGCATGCGGCCGCACTCCGCTTCTCTCTGTTGCAGCGGAGGCTACATCCTTGTCGTCCAGGACAAATGGCCCACTCTTGAGTCGGGCCATGCGCTGTATGGGCTCTTCTCGTCCCTCTTTAGAGGCGTACCGCACCGTCGGCGCCAGACGGACTCGAGTGGGCACCATGCCTCAAGCGAAGCGCGCCGCGCTCACCGTCTTGCTTCAAGGCGGAAGCGATTGCACCTGTCATGTATTTAGAAGGGGGTGGTCCAGCTTCATGGTGCATTGTTCCAAGCAGAAAGCTGGCTACCTCCAGGTCAGTGCCCTCGCAGGCCCTGCACCCTGCACCTGCACGCGCTGCTCTCCAAGTCGATTCGAGCCGCGCCACTCTGCAATGCAGTGTGGAGACTCTCCACATGGATGCCCGGAGGACTCCATCGTGCTGTTCGAGGTACCCTCGCCGTGCCTCCGGCACCCGTGCAGAGCCAACCACGCGCAGGCCTCTCAGACGCAGGCGCCGCACATTTCGCGCGCCCGCGCCTTATCCATGGGAGTGCAGTCACTCGCGCCTTTCACGTCGCTAGCTCCCTCCTCGCCGGTCTCCCCACACCGTGCTCGAATGCGATGCAACGTGCCGGCCGTCACGAATAGCGCGTGCGCACCGCGCCCTGGCACCTGGCCGTCCACTTCACGACGGCGCGGCTGTCGCAGTGGAGGGCTCGCTGCTTTCACCCTCCCTTCCCACCGATGTGGCCGGAGAGCGGCCTGCAAGAATGGCTTGCCCACGGGGGGCACTGCCATACCTCGATGGCCGCTGCGGCAATCGCCTCGCTCCTGAATTCAGCCTCCGCTGACCGCAGATAGCATTGATGTTCGTCAAACCGTTGGCTTGATGCGCAATGGCCGGGTTCGAGCATCATGGTGGCCGCAACTCGCTCCGCCACTGCGTCAGCCCCGCCCTTTCAGCCCTCTCTGAAGGAGTCTGCAGTCGCACTCGAGGGCAGGATCCTTGGCTTCCCCACACGCACAAAAAGTACGCATCATGCTCTAAAGCCACTAGTCGAGGTGTCCCCCATCATCAGAGCCCCACAGCCCGTTGGGGAGAGAGGAATGATGGGGAGAAGGGCAAAAAAAAAGCTGAAAAGGAGCGGAGGCAGCCTTTCGCTGTGCCGTTGAGTCGAGTACCTTACCGGCCTCTGCTTCTGTCTTCTCAGCGCTTACCACTCCCACCGCCATCACTCTCCTTCTGCGCAACCCGCCTGCTTTGTCCAGGCACACCAGGCGAGTCTCCAGAGCGAGGACACAGTACGCACAGGCACGGCGAGAAACGGCATGAGAGCCAAGAAGTACACTCCTGTGAGGCCCACTCAGCCCCCACGCCAAAAAAAAAAAAACGAAAAAGAGAACAGTGATACACACCCAACATGGGGTAGGAAAAAGATGCATGGAACGTAGTGGAGCCGTGCGAATGCGTTCCCCCCCCCCTCCGCCTCCTCCACACACTTGCATTACGGACACGAGTGCACGCACACGGGAGCGAGGGTCGGTTTACGGAGGAGAGGAGCCTTTCTGTCTTCCTAAAAACAGGGGAAGATGTGTCTTGCGGTCTCCTGCCGCCTTGTCTCCCCTTTTTTTACCGCAGCCTTCCTCCCCCTCCCTTCACAGTCTGACTAACCCTGTCGTTCCCCCCTCCCTCTCTGGTCTCCTTTGCCTTGTGCTCCTTGTCACCAACCGAAATGGGAAAACGCATGATTGCACAGCGGGCACCTTCTGCCGTCTCGCCGCTGTCCGACTGACGCTTGTGCCTTTAGATCTGCGTTAAACGGACAGTAAGAGAGCAGCATTTTAGGCAACGAACTTTCAATCGCAGGCGATGCCAAGAGAGGGGATGTGGGTCAGGCAAGACAAGACTGCAAACGGGTGAGGAGACACCGAGGCTCGGAGAAGCGAATGGGCGGGCGCAAAAACAAGCGAAAAGTGATACGCACAGACGGCACCCCTTCCCCACACAGACGCACACACACACACACAGACAGACCGAGGCGAAAAAGGGGAGGAAAAAAGAGTCAGAGAGTCACACGCGCACGCGCCAAAGAGGTACAGATTCGATAAAATGAGGAGGGGTGAAATGAGCTAACGTACACACCAACAAAAAAAGACAGAAGAAACAGCGCACACTCAAAAACAGCCGGAGTCTGTATGAAAAAAAAAAAGAAGCGTGAGCAGGTGGGCGAGAGAGAGGAAGAGAAGGAGGCTAGGGGGGTTTGGGGAGAGGGAAGAGGGGCATGAGAAAGGGCGACATCGAAGCGGAACAGGCAGGTGAAGAAGGGAGGCATGCCATGCTCAGCGAGCGGATAGAGGCTTCCACCACAACCACAACCACCGCGTCGCCTCGCCTTCTTCCTTCCTTTCGCTCACCCACCGACCCACTCGCTCACTAATTACTCAGTCTTCGGATCGCCCCCTCTCCACCCTCCCTCCCTCCCTCCGCTCTGACCACAGTGGTCTCGTTCTTGAGAGAGATGGCCAGGCTGAGAGCAAAAGAGTTAGAGAGTACGAAAGAGAGAGTCCGAGTGACTAAACGGGGCAACAAAACGCGAACGTCACAGAAGGTTAAAAAGAAAAGAGAGACGAAAAAAAAAATGAGCCAAGGGGGAAAGGGGGAAAGGGGGGGATAGAGAAGACATTCGTTTTCGATGGCGCAGATTTTGCTTTGCTTCCCTCTCTTTCTTTTTTTTTGCCCCACGCTCTTCTCCTCTCCACCCGGCATGCCGGTCACCCATTGAAACCAAGGAAGCAAAGGCGAGGGGGATACAAGAAGAAAGGAGGTGCGATCCGGTCGCACCGCGCGGGTAGGGTGACTAAGATGCAACTAAAGGGGGAAAGAAAACGGAGAGCATCACGCGTTTAAACGAGCGTGCGCTGCTGCTCGACTACTCGCCTTCGCATCCTCTGCCGGCTCGTGTCCCCACCGCGATACGTGGGGCATGCGTGAGCGGGGTGATTGTATGGCAACTTTCCCTCATTGAAAAAACAAAAAGATGCATGTCGTGATACCAAGAGCGTCATGGCGGTGTGCACAATTTCGAAGAAGAGAAAAACACACATGCTACTGGTGTCATGGTGCGCCACTGCGCTGCGATGCAAGCGTCTCCTCAGCGCGTCCCCCAGCACTACTCGATGAGGTTCAGCACAATGCCGCCCATCTTCGACTGGAACACCGGTGCGAACACAACGGAGATGATAGCCATCAGCTTGATGAGAATGTTGAGCGCCGGGCCCGAGGTATCCTTCAGCGGATCACCAACAGTGTCGCCGATGACAGCAGCGCCGTGCTGCGGGGAGCCCTTGCCCTTGTTTTTGTCGCGCAGACCACCCTGCTCAATATACTTCTTCGCGTTGTCCCACGCACCGCCGGTGTTGGAGGCTGAGATGGCCATTTGCGCACCGGACACGATCGCGCCGGGCAGCATACCCGCTAGGGCGAGCTTGCCAAAGAGAACGCCCATCACGATCGGTGACATCATCACCAGCGCCGCCGGCGCAATCATCTGGTGCAATGCAGCCTTCGTGGCAATGGCCACACAACTCTCGTAGTCCGGCTCCTTGCGGCCCTCGGCAACCTCGGGGTCCTGGAACTGACAGCGAATTTCGTTCACCATATCCATTGCCGCAATACCCACAGACTTCATGGTCATTGCGGAAAACCAGTAGGGCAGCATGGCACCGAAGAGAAGACCGGGCATCGTGTGAGAGTCGAGGATGTTCACCAGGGGGATCGACACACGCGAAACGTAGGCGCCGTAGAGCGCCAGCGCGACAAACCCAGCCGAGGAAATGGCGAAGCCCTTGCCGATGGCCGCGGTTGTGTTTCCAGCCGCATCCAGCGCGTCCGTGATCTCTCGAATCTCGTGCCCCATGTGCGACATCTCCGCAATACCACCAGCATTGTCGGAAATGGGGCCGTACGCGTCGATGGTCAGCGCGATGGACATCGTCGACAGAATACCGAGCGCAGCGAGGGCGAAGCCGTACACGCTGCACATGCGGTAGGACACATAGATCGTCACGCACATGGCAAGAATCGGTGGGACCACGGAAAGGTAACCGAGCGCCAGCCCATAGATGATATTCGTCGCAGCACCCGTTTCGCAGGCCTCAGCAACTTCCTGAACTGGGCGGTAGGCGTTGGAGGTGTAGTACTCAGTTGTGTAGCCGATGATGAGGCCAGACCAGAGACCGCACAGAACGCAGATGAGAGCGCCCCAGCGGGTGCTCGCCGTGGTGCCCACCGTGAAGGTCGGAGGCAGCGCCACGACTGTGAGCAAAATCAGCGCGATCGTCGAACCGATCGTCGACAGCAGAAGCTGGCGTTTCAGGGTCGGCTCGATGTCATGCGAGCGGTGCACACCGCTATTTGTGGCGCCGATCGTAGCTACTGCCATGCACACAGTCATACCAACAGCCGTGATGAGGAGCGGGTACATCATGGAAGTAAAGGAAGCTGTCAGCTCAGGGGTGCTGGCCGCCACCACGAGCGCGGCGCACGACGCCTCGCCGAAGCTGCCAAAGAGGTCAGAGCCCATGCCAGCGATGTCACCCACGTTGTCACCGATACAGTCGGCAATTACGCCAGGGTTGCGCGGATCGTCCTCAGGGATATTATTCTCGATTTTGCCTACAAGGTCGGCACCAACATCAGCGGCCTTGGTGTAGATGCCACCGCCGACACGCCCGAAGCACGCAATCGCCGAGCCACCAAGGCCAAATGCTGCCACGCACTCGAACAGCTCCGGCATCGCCTCAGCACCTGTGCCAAAGTACGCCGCCACAATTTTCACCGTCAGGAAGAGCGCGAAGAGGCCCAACGAGGTAAGGCCGAAGCCCATCGTGATACCGCCGCGGAAAGCTGTCTGGAAGCCGAGCCTGAAACCGCTGGCCTGATCACCATCATCGCCACCAGAGGTTGCCATCACAGCCGTTCGCGCGTTCGTGTACACAGCAATCCGCATGCCGATCCAGCCCGCCGCGACCGACGTGATCGCGCCTATGAGGAAAGAAAGTAGGGAAAGACCAGCATTCGCCCACGGGGACTGCGGCAGCGCCTGACCCTGCTGAGGCGAGGAGAGCGCGACGCCGAGCAGAAAGAAGATCAGAGTGCCAAAGCCAGCCATGAATACAGCCATGTACTTGTACTCAGACATCAAGAACGCTGTGGCCCCTTCCGATATGCGAGAGTAAATGACATACACGTTGCGCATCACCTCATCCGTGAGGTGCGCGTTGCGCAGGCCCTGATCCTTTCCAGGAGTAATCTTGATGTACGAGAGCACATACCACCAGTACATGGCAAAGGTAAAGCCCAGAGACGCCGACATGACGATCACCACAGACGCCATTTCACTCGACATTAGAATATGCGGCGCCGGCGCCACTGGGGCGTTTCCTGCATTTGGTAGCGCAACCTGGTTCATTGCAGTGGTGTTTGTAGCTACCGCACTTGCATTCTGTCCTACCTCGGCCGAGACGGTGGCCGCGAGAAAAACGACAGTGAGAGAAACGATCAGCGCCCTCCCAGCCATCTTTACGCTTGCTTACGAGGAAGATAAAAGAGCCGCGAATGAATGTTTACAGACCTCCTATGACTTAGAGAAGGAAGGAGATACACAAGAAGAGAAGGTGAATGACGATACCTTGCTGGGCGAGAATACTAACGCGTCCATCTGAAACGTGAGGTAAGGACAGAAAGGGGAGCAGAAAAGGGGGTGGCGTGCCTGTGTAGAAGAGCTGTTGAAGAAAAGCACGAGTGGAAGATACATTACCCTGCTGACCACGAATATGCCTAGTTGCCTCCCAGAAGAACGCTTGTGCAGCGCTACCCTCTCGTTTGGCAGTGGGGTAGTGTCCTCAAAAACACAGTGTTTGTTCAAGTGATGAGGGGCATACATTTTTTTCTCTGTGTCGTCTTTTTCGCACGTGCTCAGTAATACATCGGGAGTCTTCATAGGAGGCAGAGAACAATGTAAGAAAGGGAAGTCTGCCTCACGCCACAGAGTCAAAGCCCTCCTTTTCTCGGTATCCTTCCTTTTGTTTCGCTTCAGCTCATATCAGACGGCAAGGTGTCTCCTTTCATGGAGGGATGACCGATTGCGGCAGCACAGTCCTGCAGAACCTGGTGGGCACCTATGGCTACCAGGAATATCGTCGAATCGCTCTCTCTTCGAGAATGCCCTGCAGCTCGCGCGCGGTGTTCGGGAAGAGAAGAGTTCCTTTCATTACAAGTCTCTCGAGGTTGGTCAGCGACGCCACAAGCTCTTTGAGAACAGGGAAGGCTGAGTTCGTAAATGGGTTGTAGGACAAATCAAGGTGTACCAGATTTTTACCTGGTGGTCCTCGAAGTATGAAGCACAGGTCTCTAACGTCGCCGCTCTCCAGGCTGTTGTTGCACATAGAGAGAGAAACAAGGTGCTCACCGTTATACTGCAGGAGGTCCAGCACCGGTCTCAAACCCTTGACGCCAACGTAGTTGCTGGAGAGATCCAGAGTTGCAAAGTAGTCTGCACTACTAATGCTGAGGTCGTGCAGCAGACTTAAGTTCGGATTGACACCATGGCACAGGCATGCTTGGCAGTAAACATCGGCGACAGGCGTGCCAGGTGAAAAGCCCCTCGCAGAGAGCTTTTCGGGGCTGTTCCACGACTGCGCCACCTCATCCAGAGCAGCGCCCTGACTTCCAGCATCGGTAGACCTGTTGAGTCTCATTTGCAGGCCCGCTGCATTCTCACTCACCCGTGCAGAGCTGCCAATAGTACCACAAAACACTTTGTTAAAAAGGAGTGTGCCATTCACAGCATTTGTCAGCGCCGCCTTCGACTCACCCCCTAGTCGTAATGCAGATGCTGCTACTGTCGACTGCAACGAGGTGCGCATTTCCTCCACTTGCTCAGACGCCGCAGCAGTCACCGAGTGAGCGAGAGCCTCTGCCCTCTTGATAAGTAGCACTTCGATGTCGGCTAATATCGCTGCATCCCTTGAAGTCCTGCCAGTTTGCGTGGCGACTCCGCAAAGCTGCATATAAATTTGCTTGAGAGATTCAAAATGCTTGTCTGTCCGCATATATGGATACATAGATCCCAGCAAAACACCACTCACACGAAGCGGTAAGCACGGTAGTGACTCGCGGATTTCAAGCGTCCTCTCCCACAGCTGCTCGCCGTAGACGGCGCACGCTTCGCAGAAGAGTCGCGCATTCACCGCCTTCATCGCGGCGGCACCCTTGAGTGAAAGCAGCGGACGAATCTCCTCCAAAAAGAGCTGAGTGGCTCGGTCGCCGTTGCGGAGATCGAGATCGTTGAGGAATACATTGGGGTACGGTGAGTTGTTAGGAAATACGCAGCGTGACATTGCCTGCGTGATCGATTCTTCATCTAGATCGAGCGCCTCCCGGAGTCGATGCCAAAACAAAAGCGCCTCCTTCGGGTTCCTTTCATAAGAAGCCACTGCTTCTGTATGGTCAGCTGACGGCTTCTGCGCAGCGGGCACTCTCTTCGGTGAAGCAGGGGCATCCTCGGCAGCTGAAGTGGTGGTTTCACAAGTCTCATGTGCATCATACCAGCTCTCTGGCTGCGTACTTCCATTGGGGACTCCACCCAATAGAACACCCATAACCTTCCTCTGCTTTTCCACAAGATTTTGCACGCTGCCTTCCACGTCTCCGATGGGGGCAGCAAGTTCGGCGACGCACGAGAAGATACCCGCTCCTTCGGGCAAGGCAGTCAGCTCAAAAGCGTCCTCGATAGAAACGACGCGCAGTCGGTTAGGCGATGATGGCGTAAGTGCTGCACTCGATGCTTCTACCTTACCTGGCGATGCGGTAAAAGTGGCTTTATCTGAGCTGCAGAGTGTCGCCGATTCACTAGCAGGTATGCAACACGATTCTGTTACACCTGGCACTGGCTGCACGGCCTCTATGCTGGGCGCCAGCAGTTTCCCAACATAGGCAGAGATCGAGTGACAAAGGTGCGCCAGCAGCTCCTTATGGCTCTCTTTGGTGACAGCGTAACTTGCCGCTCCTTTGGGGAAAATATCCGCAAAGGACGTATTAAGCATCACGCTTGAGGTTATGTCACCGAGCCGACCCTGCACCACTGAGGCCACAGCATCAGCAGCACCATTGGCAGTAAAGCTGGCTGGCGCACAGAACATCACCAGCCTGGTGTTCGCAGTGCATGCGTCGAAGCTCTCCGAAACTGCATGCACCACAACCCTTAGAAGCCTTGCTTGAACAGTGTGACAGAGGCCACACACAGCAAGCGCGTAGGAGAGCTGTACATCTTCCCAAGCGAGTCTTTGATAGCTGGTCGAAAGATCCTGGTGAACACCGCAGAAGGAGTTGAAAAGCGCACTGTAGAGTGAAGTAAAAAGAGCGCGAGTGTCTGCGAGTACCTTATCCACTCCCTTCAGCCACACCTGGAAAGACGACTGTGCATGAGGCGCCTTCGGTTGCAGCTGGGAAACGAGGGCGTCGAGGTACGCAAAGAACGGCTTCGTAGCCCCCTGTTTGGTTGGCCGCTCCGCCAGGGATTGCTCAAGATACTGAGTGAGCGGGCTGCCGCCAGTGTCCTCACCTTCCGTTAGAGCCACATGTTGAGTCTCACAGGGTTCGCAGCACCAGTGTCCAGGGAGGAAGAAGAGAAGCGTGTTGCGCAGATAAGCCTTAATTGCATCGAGGTGGCCAAGCCGCTCAATCCAGAGGTTGATGAAGGTCGCGTGTATACCTTTAGATTCGGCGATGTGGGGTTGTGGTGACGCCGAGAGACTCTTCCCCTTTGTGAGGGTCCGCGGCGACGGGGTAGAAGGCAAATTGAGAACTGTAAGCCGCAGAAGTGCTTCCGCATCCATTCTTCTGCTTTCTTCAGAGAGCAACGAGATTGTCTTCATGAAGAGCTCGCTGCCGAAAGGAGTCAGATGGTAGAGTAGAGGGTTAGAAAAATAGAAGAGAGGGGGACAAGGTACTCATGCGAAAAATTGCCCGCAGCCTGAAAGCTGTTTCTGCACCAATCACGCTCGTCGCAATTAGACGACGGCCTTTGCCTTAGGGGCTCCACAGGGTGATATCTCCGCAAGCGATGTATGCTACCATACGAGATCCCCAACACCCCTGTTGGCTGTCAGAGCATTTTGCGGCCTCTGGCCGCAATGGGTTCCCGGCAGCTTTCGCTATAGGTGCAGCGCCCACCCTCAGTAGAGCAGCCGTGCGGCCCTTTCAACTCCCCCTCCACACACCCACACACCTACCCAGCGCCAGGCTCCTTTCTGGTGGGGAAAGCGGGGCCAAGCGTCTACGGCGTGATTGGGGGGGAGGTCCGTGCTGCGTATCGCTGACGACGTTGGCGGTCAGACCCTGAATGGTGTGGCGCTGGACACAGCTGCTACACCGTACGCGCTGGTGCCGGCCACATGGTGGGCACAGCGCCGAGGCGAGCCGAGCGTATCCCCCCTCTCCTTCTGGCCCCTCGCTCTGCCTACTCGTGTGAGCAGCCTGCGCCACCCGTGGGGAGGCTGCACGCCGCGGCCACCGGCATGATGGGCGCGGCTGTGGAGCAACGCGCGCAGCGGGGGTGTCTAGGGTCGGAGACAGAGGCGGTGCTCTGGAGAGCGAGCCGGCGTGGCGGGCTGTCCCCGCGCGTTGCTGCGACACCTGTGGTCGTGACGCGGGGTTTTTCCAGGGGGCATATGCCAGCTGTGAAGTGATTTGTCTCATCTCCTATGCGGTAAAAGGGGGAGAAAGGAGTTCAGAACCATAAAAAGCCGCGCGCGTTTTTCCACAGCGCATAAGCGCGAAAGGGTGGAAGCAAGCATTCGCTTAGATGAAGCAAAGCGAGGCTGCGGCTACCAAATTTGAGCCGCAATTGCTGTTCCAACGAAGTGTACAAGCGCAGTTGGTCTAGTGGTAGAATTCTCGCCTGCCACGCGGGAGGCCCGGGTTCGATTCCCGGACTGCGCACCCTTTTTGCCTGAATTATTCCGTTCCTTCCAGGAGGAGCAGAAAAGCTTCCGATGCCGGGGATCGAACCCGGGTCTAGCGGGTGAGAGCCGCTTGTTCTATCCACTATACCACATCGGATCTGTTCATTGAAGCGGTTGCCGGGAGGCTGTGTGTGTTGGGAAAGAGCACCTCTGTTTCGGTGCCGCTTTCAGTGGATGCGATTAGATCGTCGAAAGGGCCAAGGGGTCGCGGAAGAAAGGTGACGTGGACATGGCACTTCCGAGCTTCGTTTTTGAACCTCTCCGGTGCGCCATACAGCGGCGAGGAGAGCCCCACAATGCCCGGCGCGTCGCACAGGCCCGTCGCCTGTCGCGAAGCAGCCCTGGGCACGCGCAGCAGCAACGCCGGCTCGCTCTCCAGGGCACCGCCTCTGTCTCCGACCCTAGACACCCCCGCTGCGCGCGTTGCTCCACAGCCGCGCCCATCATGCCGGTGGCCGCGGCGTGCAGCCTCCCCACGGGTGGCGCAGGCTGCTCACACGAGTAGGCAGAGCGAGGGGCCAGAAGGAGAGGGGGGATACGCTCGGCTCGCCTCGGCGCTGTGCCCACCATGTGGCCGGCACCAGCGCGTACGGTGTAGCAGCTGTGTCCAGCGCCACACCATTCAGGGTCTGACCGCCAACGTCGTCAGCGATACGCAGCACGGACCTCCCCCCCCAATCACGCCGTAGACGCTTGGCCCCGCTTTCCCCACCAGAAAGGAGCCTGGCGCTGGGTAGGTGTGTGGGTGTGTGGAGGGGGAGTTGAAAGGGCCGCACGGCTGCTCTACTGAGGGTGGGCGCTGCACCTATAGCACCAGTGACCGAGGGGCCTTCCCGCTATCGGGCATAGTTATTCCATGGGGAACAGAGGAGCGAGCGGCGGCGCTGAGAATCTGAGTTGCTGCGGGTTGGAGGGCGTGCGAGTCGCAGAAGGTCCGCTACAGGCACTGGCAGCAGGACGTCATCAGTTTGTCTGTGGCAGGAGCCGCTTTTGCGGCTCAGATGTTCCTTTTGTTTGTTTCTTGGAGAGGCAAGCAGGCGCAGATGGATGCATGAGCGAAAAAAAAAAGGAAGACAGGGAAGACAGCATGCGGAGGAACAGACAGGAAAATGACAGCGACAACGCGCCCGGGGCGCTGAGGTTGAAGAACAGTTGCTTATGCGGATAGCCGATGGGGAGAACTCAATGCTGGAGGAAGAGAAGAGCAGCACACGAGAAGAGGGGCAAAATCGAAAGTGAGGGGGGTGGGCAAGGCGCTGGCCCTCTCGAAGTGGATGCATCCGGGGAGAAAGTCAAGAACCAGACGGATCTGAGCGACCGTCAGAGGAGAGAGATCAATCGCCCGAGCGCATAGCAGTGTGTGTGCGTATGTGTGTGTGAAGGGGAGGGGATTTCGTGCCGGTGGGGGCGAGCGCAGTGAAACCGTTCGATGTGCGCTATGCATGGGGCGCACAAGGTGTGAGCCCACGCCGCACATCAACGCCAACTCCGCCTCGAACAGGAAGAGGTGGGGAACAATAGAAGTGCGCCCAGCCTTTCTGCCATGGCCGGCGCACCGTACCAGCCCCCACCCCCCGTGTCATGCCAAAAAAAAAAGGAGTTGACAAAGCCTGCGAATGAATGAAAAGCGGATCACCAATGCAGATGGCGTGTCTCACAGCCTTACTGGCCATTGCGTGCCAGTGAATGATTGTGTGAAGCGTCGACCGCGCCGTGTCCTCCTTTACCTGCTCTCCACTTGAGACCGAGAGTCCTCCATTCGCCTTCACACAAGGGTTTCTATAGCGGTACAGTTTCTGACTGCACTGACGCGACGAACGAAAAAAGGGGAAGGCAAGCATCCCATACAGTGGACCTCTGCGCATGCACACCGCTTTTCTCTGTCTCCGCGCGCGCGCGCGCCCCTCGAGCCCGCTGACTCCTCTCACCCCCCCCTCTCTCGAGGAGCACGGCACACACCCCACGAGAGAGCGAGAGAAGAAGAGAGGGGCGACAGGAGAGCTCCACTCGCAGACTATGAAATAAGGGAGACGACGCCCCCCCCACAACAAAGGTGGGGTAGAGAGGGACCGGAAAGAGAGGTGACGGTGGGGGTGAGGGGGGGAACAGAGAAAGAGCGCCGCTCGACGTGAGGAACAGTCGCTCGCAAGACGAGAGCGATACGGAGTGGCGCACGACCCAAAGGGAAAGAGCGGCGTAACAAGCCTCACGCGCCTGGCCGAACGACGCAGCACGCCACACACGACGCCTCGATGAAAGACACAGCCAAGACGCAGAATCCCCAATACAGAGGCACGAGATCGGAGGATGGGGAAGGGGTTGTTGTTGTTGACTAGCGTGTAGCGGTGATGGTCACACCGCTGACGGGAGAGGTGGATGCAGCGCTGTCGCCGGCTCGTGCGCACGCGGCATCGTCGGCGTTCTCTCCATCTTCGTCTCTGTCTTCTTCGTACTCGTACTCCTCGTCCTCCACCTCCTCCCAGTACCACTCGTCGCCATTCTCATCCGTGTACACTTCTCCGTAGACACAATCCTCGCTGTTGATGTCGTCCTCATCGACGCCTGCAACCCGTGCCCACTCCTCTGCGCTGACACCTGCCGCGATCGCGGCTGCGCGGGCACAGCGTTGCGCGTTCGTGTACCCAAACGTGTTGGCCAATGGGCGATGCATTTTGCTCTTCTCCGGCGCGAAACGAGCGGTCGTCCCAAGGAAGATGCTGAAAGGGGCGGATGGGATAGGGGCCTCGGTCTGCGCCTCAGACGCCGAGTGTCGGCTCAGCGTCGTCTGTGAGCCTCGCACGTTCGGGCTCAACAGTAGCGAGGGAGAGCTGGTGCCCATGGCGAAGCCGTACGGGCCTGGGCTCGACGATGCGGTGAGGCTCTTATTCGCTTGCGAGTAGGGAAGAGCACTACTCGGCCTTGACGGTGAGAGCTGCGCCATCGGGTGCGTGTTCTCCGCGACGTAGGGGTCGAATGTGACGTGCGGCCGCGCGCCGCTGCCACCGGTTGTCGTGGGCTTCGGCTTCGCATACACGGGTGACGGCCTCTGGCTTTGCGACGGCCATTCAGAGTCGTTGAGCGACGACGAAATCGCCCCGGTGCCGCGCAGGTCGCTGGCCACCCTCACCACAATGTCCAGGCTGCTCAGGCTGTCTTCCTTGTCGAGGTAAAACACTATGGAGCTGGTGCTGCGGGCCCCGCGACGGGCGTCGAAGCCGGGGGGGCGGAAGCCTTCCAGGAGATTGTCGTACTCGTCCTCTTCATCGTCCCCGTCGTCGTCCGAGGAGAGGTCGGGCTGCTCGCACGCAGTTGCCGCTACCGCTGATGTGACTGGCACTGGGGGCGGTGCTGCCGACTTTGCGGCCGTCGGTGTCGGTGCTGCAGTGCTCCCAGGCAGCTTCGGCGAGGAATCTCCTACGAAGGGCGGAAAGGACTTCGTGGTGGTGAGGGTCGAGGTCAAGTAGTCGTACCCGCTCGCGCTCGCCGACGCGGACGGACGCGAGGGTGTACCGTAGCAAGTTCCCTGTAGCCTCGGAGATGCGCTGGCAGGCGCCAGCGTCGTGCGGGCCATTTGAAAAAAGCCCTCCTCGTCCTCGTCGACGTACGTCATGACAACACGCTGGCGGCTTGCCGGCCGCACCGCACGTACGTGGCTCGGCGACGGCCTACTCGGGTTCAGTTCCATGGGAGAGGTGACACCTTCGTCTTTTCTCGCGTCGGCGCCCTCCGCAGTCGCCTTCGCAGACGCTGGGCCAGGCGAATCGGCGACGCTCGTCGTCGCACTTTCCGATACACTGATGCTGACATTACTTTGCCTCTTCGCCTCCACGGTGGCGCTGTCGGCAATACCGCTGCGCAACGTCTCGGGCTTCTGCTGCTCGTGTGACTCTTGCAGTGGGCCTTGTACAACCTCATCGGCAGGAGCGATGCTGGCGCTCTCGCCAGCGGGTGTCAGGGTGGCCGTAATGCGGTGCGGCGTCTTTGTGCTGAACTGCGGCGGGGAAAGCATGTACGATCCATAGAAGTCGAAAGCGGCTGCCTCGTCGAGGAGGAAGGAGAGGCTAGAGGACGTCTTCTTGTGCAACTCTTGGCTCACTGGAGGAGGTGGGGCACTGCTAGTGCTTTCTGCCACGGATGTCCTTGTCGCTGGGGGCACGCTCGCAGCCATCCTTGAATCCCTTTTGCTTCCTGCCGCGGATTCTGCGATCGGCTCTGGCGGGCAGGACAGCAGCGGGGACTTGATCGCTTCGTCACTGGGAGGCTTAGGCGCATCTGGCGCCGCGGCCGCCTCAGACGGCACCGTGGCCGCGTCGACTCTCCATCCCGCCGCGCGCCCGCCGCTGCGGGGGCCCGAGGCTGAGGGGCCATTTGGGGGTGCGGTACGAGTACTGGCTGCAGCCTGGCCCCTTGAAGGTGGCCGACGCCCATCTCCATCCACGTCACGCCCAGCGAATTGCAGACTTTTGCTGCTGCTCCTCGCTGAGGAGGCGGTGAGGGCCTTGCCATCGTCATCCCTGGACGTAAGCAGTCCGCTGAGCAACACTGTGGTGCTGCTACTCAGCGACTGCTCGCCTGCCGAAGGGGCCCCAGGAGCGGCGGCGCGCGCGTCCGGCGTGCTGCAGTGCACCTGCAGCACACGGCGGCCTTTGCGCACCTGCACCAACTCCCTCAAACTCGACGGTGGCGGCGTGTGTGCGCGGCTGAGGAAAGACGGCGTGCGGCGCAGCGCCTCCTGCTGCTCCGTCGACAGAGTTGATGCGTGGCGAGTGAGGGGTCGCGGCACATCATCTAGGCTGAGGCTGCAGTTGCTGGCGACTTTGGCGGTGGCGCGTGGCGTCGTCGAATGGGCACCTGAGCGCTGCGGCCGACGCACCAAGACAGAGTTCTCAAGAGAGGTCACCTCCTCCGCACTCTGTGTGCTGTGGGTGCTGTACAGGCTACTCGTGCGCACCTGCCAAGTGCTGACAGTGCCGCGGAAAGAATCTGCTGTATCCGCATTCATTGGCGGTGGGGTGGGAACGAGGCGGGTGGTGGCTGACGGATTGCTCTTTTGGAGCCGCGGGCTGCCGCCAACGTCGTCTCTGAACCCAACGACCGGCTCGCAGCGCTTGCTGTGGGCACTGCTTTCGGTGCGCTCGCTGCCCGCCTGTGACTCCTTGCGGGAAGAATCAGCTGTCGCCCCACTCGCGCTATGGCTACCGTTGCTTAGACCTACGGCTGCATTGCCCTTGATGGCTGCTGCTACGGTGCTGCTGCTCTGGTTGCTGTTTGTGGTAATGGAGATGGATCCGCCAGAGGTGCTGCCCACCTCTTCGCATGCGCCTTTGCGGCGTTTGAGGATGCGGAAGGAGGAGCCGCATCGCCTTGGAACGGACTCCATGGCGGTGAAGGCGGGGGGGAGTGACTTTGTCGGAGGCAGGGGCGGTGGAGGGGGCGGAGCAGCAGCCGGGGCGCCAACAGGCGACTTTGACCAGGGCGATTGCTGCTTGTTTGGGCCACTCGTGGAGGGCAAACCTGGTGGTAGGGGGACGGCAGTCCGGACAGCGCACCCCGTTGATGGCGCCTTGTCACTGCCCGCAGGCAGCGGCGCCAGCGAGCGGACAGAAGGCCTGCACACTGGGCGAACATCAGAGGGGGACGGCCGCGTTGAGGACGCAGCGCCCGACCTCGGAGATGTCAGTATGCTGCTTATCGTGGCGCGCGCGGAGGAGTCGCAGTGTTGACTCGGCGTGCACAGCGAGTGTAGCGAATCTACGGCAGGAAGCATTACCGTGCCCTTGCCGGCTTCCTGAGACAGAGAGGGAGATGCTGCCGGTGGCTCGGTTGCAGTTAACGCCCGAGCTGGCAATCCAGCGCCTGAGCCACCTACCGGAAAGCCTGTGCTACGGCTGGCCGACGGGCTTGGGGAACCGGGGAATGCAGCACCAGCCCGCGAGATTGATGGCATCGAAACGTCGCTTGCCTTCTCGCATTGCAATCGATTAATCGTCAACGGTGGCTGCTGACTTGGAGGCGGCAGATCGGGTGCACGGCCCGCTGCAGTCGTGCGGTTGTCTACGCTGTCGTTTTGATTGCGCGAGTAGGGGCGGAGACAGTCGCGGGTGTTGAGCTTGCCCAGCCTCTCGTCGTCCTCAAGGGCGTTCTGTCGGGACCTCTTTGTGCTCAGGGCTTCGCTCCGTGCCTGCGTTGGCGAAGGGGTGTCTCTCTTTCGCGCTTTCTGAGCGGAGAAGAAATGCATGGCAGAGTGCTGTGAACACCTCACTTCGCTTCTTTGCGCTTCTTTGGCGGCAAGGCCGTGGCTGGAGACGCGGTGGGACTGGCCAGGCGCAAAGAAGGGGTGAGGGGGAAGGGAGGGTGAGGGCTGCGAATCCTATCACCTACGGGGACATATGCATAGGGGGGGGGAAGAAGGCGACTAACGTTGCGGTGTAGCGAGCAGCTGGGCAGAGTGCACGTCTGGCAGTAGAGCAGGCAATAAAACGGGGGATGCAAGAGAGGGGGCGACCAGAGAGCCGTGTCCGTCCCGCACCAGTCCTGTAGCCGAGGCAAGGTGGGGGGTGGGCAGGGGTGTGAAGAAAAAGAGGCCGACGACTGAGAAGAGGAGGAGCGGAAGTGACCGGGGCGAGAGGGCGAGAGGCATGCGGGCGCGTGCGCACCACAACGGAGAGCGTGCGAGAGCGAAAGAATGGATGGCGCAGAGGCAAACAGATACATCAACCGAGACAGAAAAGGGAGCCTCCGGCGCACACGCACGCCCACACACGCCGACCTGCAAGAGAAGAGGGCCCGCAAATTCTTAAGGAATGACGATGCTCGTATGGGAAGGGGAGGAGGGGGAGGCTACCACGATTCGTCTCCTCCACCCTGCTGGACCTCTTCGCGAGTGAAGAGGAAACGATGCCGGACTTCCCCAGGAGGGAGGGCCGACCTCTGAGAGGAGAGGAGGGAGGGAGAGGGAAACGGCGGTATGCGGCAGAGGAAGCGAAAGAAAAAAAACAGGGACAGAGTGAGAAGGTAAAAAGAGAGGTGGAGACCGGGGGGAGAGGGACGGGGGCAGGCGGAGGGGCTGCCAGCGAGAACGCGATCAAGTGCAGAGAAGCGCAGCGGCGCAGGAGAAAAAAAGCACACAAACGAGGGCACTCGCAGATGCATCCCTCTCCCGGGTACCGTATGCCACGCAGGCGGTGTGAAATGCTCCGCAGCGACTTTGGCAGTTGATGAAAAGGGACAAGGTCGGGCGTAGGTGAGAGTGAGGACGGGAGAGAGGGTGTATGTGTGTATGTGTGTGTGTGCGAGAGAGAGCGATTCCGAGTGCGCATCAAACACCACGGGAAAAGCGGGGGGAAGATGGAGAGACGTCCTCTGCGGGTAGTGACAGTACTGTGCCATCTCCGCTACACAGTGCCAAGCACCGAATCACCATGGAGGGGGACACCAAAACCGCCAGGGGTGGGTTCAGGAGGGCCTGAGCCCCTTTGCGGCTCTTACGTCGTCTGGTCGTCGTTTTGTTACGTGTTGTACCGCCTGCAGAGCAATGGGTGAGGAGCAGCAGGGGGGGCAAAGTGGAGACGATCAATGTGCGCGCATGCACTCTACGCACAGAAACAAAAAAAGGCCACAGATGCTACGCTGCTTCCACCGCGTTGACCGTTCCGCGCGCAGAGAGACGCCAAGTGGTTCCCTTCCCTCCCTCCTCCCCGCCACCCCAAACGCACACACACGCACGCACGCAGAGGATGAAGAGTAGCATCGAGCCTTCTTGCTCACCGGGGAGTGTCCAGCCCGCGCAAAGAGGGACACAAAAAAAGGATAAACAGAGGGGGGGACATGGTGGTGCGTAGGTGAGCATGGCCACTTGTGAGTGACAACGGTGCCACACCTGCTCGAGGGCACAAACCAATGGGCGCTGCGATGCGTCAGATCCCGTTCACGCAGGGGCGGCAGGGGAAGCGTATACGACGCTTCAGAGACACACACACATAGTGCCGAGCCGCCCGCATCATCACCCCCATCGATAAGCAGCGAAACACCCCATGGCACGCCTATCGGCCCATTCGACGCTTCGCCATCAGCGCCTCTGCCTCCGCACGGCTACGCTCGAGCAAGGCTGGAATCGCCTCCAGCTCCTTCGTTGACTGCTCAACGACGTCGGCGATGCTGCTCTGCAT
This sequence comes from Leishmania martiniquensis, assembly GCF_017916325.1. Lineage (NCBI taxonomy): Eukaryota > Euglenozoa > Kinetoplastea > Trypanosomatida > Trypanosomatidae > Leishmania > Leishmania martiniquensis. Next base: position 498,953 of record NC_090166.1, read on the forward strand.
CCGCGTGAGCATCTGCAAACGGGCCGCGCGCGCATCACGGCGACGCTTGCGCTCCGCTTTTTGCTTCTCGCGCAGTGCTTGCAGTTCCATCGCCATTCGCAGCTCTCTTGACTGGCACCGCTCCACCTCCTCACGGAGCCGGTGTACCTCGTGCCGCAGCTCAATCGTGCTCAGCTGCTCCACCGGACGTGATTGGAGAGCGGAGGGGCCGCGACTGTACCGGCTGAGAGAGGAGCGGTCTGCCACACTGGCTGCCGCCGCCGCCACCGCGCCACCTCCAAAGGTGGGAAAGCCATCAGTCCTTGGATTTTGCTGATACCCATCTAACGACAGTCGAGACGCACTGCCATAGACAGTGTTCACGTTGGTCGCAACCGTCATGGCATCCTCGTTCACCTGAGACCTCATCTCTGCGTCGGTGGCACCTAGCGCTGAGGCGCCGCCAGAAACATCTTGCACGCTGGGTGTAGGATGCAAGTAGGGTAGCGGCCCACTCATAGAGGCGGGGAGAGGCTGTTGGGTTTGGGAGGGGTGCGTGTTGGCCGTGAGGGACGAGGAGGGCAGCAGCGCAGGTATGTGCAGCTGCAAAAACTGCGATTGTGTAGGAGAGGACTGCGTGTGAGGGAGAAGAAAACGCTGCTGGGTACGCAGCTCCTGCTCCTCTGCACGGGCCTCTGCTGCCTCAAGTCTCTCCCACACCTCTTCGAGCTCGCGTTGCTGCGCCGACACCATGTGCTCTACTTCACTCCTCCGGTGCAGGGCGTCGTTGAGCTGTTCCTCCAGCCGGTGCGCTTCTTGCCGCTGAGTTTCGAGCTCAGTCGAGACATCGTGCAGGCGGACCTGCAAGTCATCGTACATTTCTTGCGTTACCGCTGGCGCAGACAGGAGTCGGTTCTGTGACCCGAAAACACTCCTCAGTGACCCCTGCCTCGGCGTGTTGCTGGCGGAGCGAGGCGTGCTGTCGATGTCTCCCATCGACAGCGACTGCGGCACAGATGTGTGCGAGTGGTCGCCATGCGCGCTGGGAAGGCGCTCACATTTGATCACTTTTAGTGGTGCAGAGGAGGCTGTCAGTGTCGGCGATCGACGGCGCGGCTCCGTCGCCTCCAGAAGAAGCTCAGAGATACGCTGATGCGCGGCCGCGAGCTGATCCTCGAGCTCTTCCACCACGCTGCGGTCGACCGTATCGCGTGGGGTCGACGGCTGCCGCGCGTACCGGCCAGACCCCGGCTGCCATGTGTCATCGTCTCGGGCGCTGTTTGCCAAGGCCCGCCGCGCGTTCGAAACGTAACGATTGCTCCTCTCGCACCGTTCCTGCAGTAGCCGATCTCGCTCCTCCGTGATGCGGCGCAGCTCGGTACGCTTCCCATCCACTTCGTCGCGCAGCAGCTGTACCTCCGCCTCTTTTGGGTTCTCCTGAAGGGCCGCGGCGAGGCGGGCCTCGAGTAGCCGCGCTTTTTCCTCTGCGGCCTCTGCACGCTGCCTTGCGGCAGTCACTTCGCTGACGGAAAGATGAGCCCCTTTGCCCTCTCCCACAGGAGCAGCAGCCGACGTGCGCGGGCTGCGCTGAGAGCTGCCGGTGGACTGGCACGCACCAGGGTCACGATAGCTGCTGCTGTTGCACTCGCTACGGGAGGATGCTCTGCACACCTCGGCAAGGTTCTGCCCAGATGCTACGAGGTCCTGCGGCGTAGCCGTGGCCACCATCGCCGGCGGTGGCAGGGCCTTCGCTACGTTGGACAGCATCACACTTGCGTCAGAGGAAAACTCGATTGGCTTTCCACGCGGCTGGTGGCTGTAGGCTCCAAGCCGGGGGCCCTCGTCCTCTGGTAGGGCGCAGGCCACCCACGATGTCGGCACGGCCAACGCCGGTACGATAGTCTTCGCGCCCTCGGGCGAGTCTCGAGCACTGTGGTGTGGCAGGGCCGCCAGCGCTTCAGCCTCGGCTATGAGGGCATCGATCGCCGCCAGCTCGTCTTCAGCCATCCGCACGTACTCCATGTGATCCTCGTGTTCCTTCAGCAGAGCCGCCACCTCGCCAGAGCCCAGATTCTTAGGTGGCCGAGTTGTCGCCTTCGGCGGCCACGCAGCATCTGGGCTCTGCGACGTGGCGGTCGAAAGTGCTTCGTGCGCCACTTTCAGCCTCTGCTGAGCCTGCGCTGCCTGGGTGAGCGCGCCGACCCACCGGTACAGGGCAGCGGCGGTCTTGTGCTCCTTCTCAACGGCCGCCACCGCCGGCGACATCTTCAGAAAGCGCAGTGCCCGCTGTGTATCACTAGCTGTCAAATTAGTGGACTTCACGGCAGCGAGCCGCTTTGGTAAAGAGGCTGCCTGCGCTACCACGTCATCAAACGACGCACACCCGCGGTCGTGCAGCGGTGCCGCCGCCGTTTCTATGAGGCGCACCAACAGCTCCGAAGAGGAGCCGCTTCGGCGCCGCTGTAGATCTATCCACGCAAGCGGCCTCACCGTTCGCAGCCCTGCGCGGGCGAGCAGTAGCCGCTTCTCGGCAGCACTGGCGGCCTTCGCTGCTTCATCGGCATTCGTGCGAGTGGGATCAAGGTGCGCCTTCATCGGGGACGGTGTCCGCAGCGAGACAGGCGTGGATGCTGCCGTGGCGCCGCCGCTTTCCCGTCGTGTATGCTGCCGGAGCAGTTCGTCGATATCCTCTAGGCGGGCTCTGCTGGATGCCAAGTCGTCTCGAAGGCTGTCTCGATGCCCTCGCATCTCCCGAAGTTCCTCGGCTGTCATCACAGCATCCACACTGTCCAGGTTTAGTGGCGATGCCGCGCTGCCACTGCCGTTTGCCCCCTTGGGTGACGGAATAGAGGCCGTGATCAGTCCTCCGACAGAGGGATCGGAAGCGTCGACGAGTTGTCCAGTCACCAACCCGCCGCTCCTGCTCGCATCGTGCGCTCTCTGGAGATCGAGCAGGAGCAGCGGGCGTGGCTGCACAAGGACAGCGATGGTGCCATCATTTTGGGTCATGGTCGGCGTAGAAGCCACCAGACCGACAAGGCAGTTACTGCCGTCTGCCGAGGTGAAGAAGGCAACAGCCCGGTGCGGTGCTATGGAGGCGCTTGAAAGCGCGCCGGTCGCCAGCCGCGGAGGCATCTGAATGATGCAGTTTGAAGGGGTATCAATACAGCCACACAGACGAGCAGTCGATGGAAAGATGATAGTAGGCGTCTGCACTGATATTTCATGCAAGTCGCATGCACGGGGAGGGGCGAACAGTGAGGGAGGAGAGAGGACGCTATGCTTCAGACAGCAGAGGTAGACGAAGGAAGCCTGATCAGCGCGTCCCCGGCCCTACTTCCACCAGCAGCGCCATCACTGCCACCACCACGAGCGCATCTGCCGACACCCTTGTAGTGCTGTCGGCTGCGTGTGGTGGGGCAACCACCGAGGAGGCACTAGTTGTAAAGGCATGTCTGTCTTCTGGGCGGCCACGTGCGACACGGCGGATTCGGCTCCGTGCCGGCTGAAACGATTCGCTGACCTCCTTCACCAAAAACAATGCACCATACCTAAGCGAAGGCGAAGGACGGAAGATGCACCGTTGGGCGGCGTTCCCCGTCGGCCGAATGGGCAGCAGCTCTTCTTTTATTTTTTCTTCTCGCTGCCTCGGTAGATTAGTAATAGAAGGCTGAGTGGAATGCCGGAGTGCACTCCCAACCTCCCCCTCTTCTACCGCCTCCAGCCGTGATGGCGCGGTATGCCCTCCCTGCTACTTTGACGAGGCTCCGTGGTGGCTGTCATTAGCCGTGAGCGAATGAGACACGGGGCACCAGAGAAAATGCGATAAGCCCCCCCACACACACACACACCCTTGCACATACACAGAGAGAGAGAGGAAGGGAGGGAGAGGGAGACGGCTGAAGTCATAACGGCCAGAGAGACGTTAGGCGTGGGATCGTTGCATCCACTGACAGAGCAAAAAGGGGCAACCGCGGGCGGGGCGGACGTCACGTCAGCCAACCTCATGCAACGCCCATACAACTCGACAGAGCACCACACAGCAAAGGCGAAAGAGGGGCTGTGAAACGGAGAAGAAAAAGCAGTCGCCTACGCCTCCGCGTGGTTCTTCCCGTACCGTGACGTCCCTGCGCGCAAGCACAGTTACTGCGTGAGTCTCTGTCATCTATGAGTACATGTGTGCGGCAGCCCTTTGCCCCAGTGCCGCCCTCCACTGCAACGGCAGAGAAGAAGTGAGGAGAAAAGCCCCCCCGCTGTGCTGTGACGCGGAGGAAAAAGAGGGGGAGAGGAAGAGAGGCACAATCGCCTTGCTGCTGTCTGACGTGTCTTTCACAGGAGCGCGGGGCAGACGGCATACGCCCTCTCTTCTCCTGTCGCCTTTCCTCTTCCCCCAATCACCCTCCCTCTCCCCCCTCTCTCAGGGAGGATTGGCGCGGTCAGGAGCGACTATGGGGCACAGGTCCCGTGGACTGGGCCGCTGTGAAGCGCACTCCGCATCTTGGTGTGTAGCGGTGAGGGAGGTGCAGTACACGACCACTGCCACACTGCCGCTGGGCATCCACGAGCGCACAGAGGTAGCGATGCAAACCGCGAGATGGGGGTGAAAGAGATACCCCACCCCGCGAGAGAAAAAAAAAGGGAAAGGCACCCGCACATACGCAGGCAGAAGACGAGAGGAAACAAAAGACGGCTGAGTCGGCATTTGGTGAGAAACGGCCCGGTAAGCCGCCCTGTCCGCTGGTGCGGCTTCCCCGGCGGGAGGTCCCTCGTTCGTTCACACACACACACACGCACACGCACAGAGAGAGGGAGGGAGGGAGAGGGAGAGGGAGATGAATCACAGCAGTGGGATGAAAGCACAGCGGAGGCGAAGAGGGGCGGCGGTTCCGATGGCCACCACAAAACAACACTGTCAAGCATACAGACACAGACGCCACCGCATGCAGCCGCGACAGAATCCGCGAAAGAAAAATGTGTGGGAAAGAGAGAGAGAGACAGAGACAGACAGAGAGGGGGAGGGGGAGGGCAGACGAATGGGCAACAGCAACGACGCCGAGGAGAGAAGGCAGGGGCGACGCAGAAGAAGCAGACGAGCAGACAGCGCACATCAGCAACGAAAAAAAAGAGGAAAGATAAAAGACAAAAGGAACAATGAAGAGAACGATAGCGTTGGAGAGCCCAAAGAGGAGGAGAAAAAAGGACGGAAAGGGATACGTCAAGAGGGAAAGCGATACGGGCACAGGAAGGGGAGGGGGAGGGGGAAGAGCACTGCCCTTCGGCTTCCTCTAGGCGCGCCAGCTGCTTCTCGACATGGAGCGTCCCCCAACAAGACTCCCTACACGACCTCGTCAAGGTACTGCTTCAGCTGCGGGTTCCCGTTGATGGCGGCGTGAGCCCCATCCAGCACAGCGTTAGCCTCCTTGGACTCGTTGCGCAAGATACAGATCTCCTTCTCTAGCCTGTCAATGATCTTCGCTAGCTCGAGGCCGTCTCTCGCGTGGAAGAGGGACGGCATGCAACCGTTAGTGGCGGCGCCGTTCACCACCGGATCTTTCCCTGGCTCAGCTCCAGGCCGGCCGCCCCGCCTACGGCCGTTCTTGTCGATGGGCGTCTCATTCCTTTGGTCCTCAAGGGCGGCTGTGAGATCACTGAGCGCGTGAGGTTGACGGTCTGACCCCTTCGGCAGACCCGCCTTGCTTGCGTCCGCCACCTCCGCGGCAGCTTCTTCGGCATCCTCCATCGCGCGCTCTTCTGCAGCGAGATCAACGCGCTGCGACGCCAGGGCCTCCTTGGCATCTGCCAAGTCGTGCCACGCACACGCGAGAGCGCCACGAAGATCTTCGAGGTCGTCCTCTAGGTCCTTGATCTTAGCATCGGCCCGCTGCTGCTCCTCGTACAGAGCGGCGCGGGCCTCCAGAGCCTTCTTCAGCTGCTCCACCTGCTCCGGCGTGAGCGTCACCACTGTCGACGCCGGATCGTCATAGTTCACGAGAATGCTGCTGTGCAAAATGATCGAGCTGTTGTCGGTGAAGGTCCACGTGTTGGCCGTGCCGTAGATATTCTCGTGCAGCGGGGGTGCTCCTGGGCGACCGCGCGGCGTCGCGCGATTGGCGCCCCCGCCAGACTTGCCGTCCCTAGGGCTCGAGTCCCTGTCGGCCAAGTGACCTTTGGGCGACCGCGCAGCCCTGCTCGCGCTCTTGCTGTGGTTGATGTGCACCGGCGAGTCCCCTAACTCTCTCTTCAGCTGCGTTTCCTCGTCTTTATACTGTTCCACCTCGTTGCGACGCTTTCGCAGCGTGTCCTCCATCTTCTCGATATTGCTCCTCTCATGGATCCGCGCTTGATCGTAGTTCATAATGTCGACGGTAGCCTCGCTGGTTGCCAGCTGTGCCGCGACCCATCGCTGCACAATACCCAGCGCACGACTGCCCCCCATCGAGTCCCTGTGCGTGAAGCGAGGGTTCGACAAGTACTCCTTGCGCACACGCCGCCGCGTGGTGAGCGAGATGCTCCGCGAGTCGAACTCCTCCAGCCGCTTTTGGAACGAGCGCTGCCTGATTACTTTGAGAACGTAGCTCCAATCCAGTGTCCGCTCTCCAAGCGTCAGTAGCATGGCTTCCATCACAAACTTCACAATCTCCGGAGGGTTCACGTAGCTGCGAATCTCACGCCAGTCTGTCTCCTCCATGTTTCTCACTTCCTCCCTCGCCGCCGCCGCGGCCTTCTCCGCGCGCGCCGCATCCGCCTCATACGCGGCACGGCCTTCGCTGTAGTGCGCATGCTGTACTGCAAGCGTCTTGTTCAGGTCCTCCATTTCCTCCTCCGCCTTCCGACGCATCCGCTGCAGCTCCTCCAGTCGCTTCACCGCTGCCGCACGGCTCGCGCCCGATACGGGCGATTCCTCCGGTGGCATCTCCCCACCGCTGCCTGTCCACAGCATGAGCTGGACGAGGCGCGGGCTAGGGATGGCGGCCACCGTGCCGAGGCCCCATTTCCAACCCTGCGTCCGCTCGCATACGTATTCGAACGCGACCAGGTCATTGACGGAGACGCGAATATGGGCCACATGGCCGATGTTGGCGAGCACCGAATCGGGCTCGGCGGTGGCAGCGGGGGAGGGCAGCGCCTTCATCAGACCGCTCAGCCCGGGCGGCGAGGCATCCATCTTTCTCGAGGGTATTCCACTCGCGGGCCTATTCTGTTTCTCCGTGGCCGGCGAGTGAGCCTAAGAGGAGCAAAAAGGAAAGAGAAGTATAGAAAAAAACCCAAGCAGCTTTACAATGCTTCGGAGAGCGCCGAGGCAGCGAGGGCTTGTCTGTGGAGGAGGGGGTCAGGGGAGGAGGGAGGGCGTCCGGATGTAGACACAGAGGTGATGGTGGCGCTCGTGACTCATACAATGCGGCGTGCGCGTGTGTATTGGACAAGGAGAGAGGGCAGCAATGGGGTGAGTGGAAAAGGAGCGGACCCACGGAAGGGAAGAGAAGGATGAGAGCAGATCGCTGCGTTTTGTTTTCGCCTTAAAAGAGAGTCGGATGAGGAGGAGGAGGAGGAAAAAAAAAGGGAAGCGATGCCGAGCGACGCACACACGCACGAAGGGCGGAATGAAGGTAGTGAGGCTCGCAGGTGAGAAGACACAGAAAGACACAATGTGTGTATTTGAAGGTGTGGAGCTGTACACGGGGTGTCCGCCCGCAATGAAGAAGAAGCACAAGAAGAGAGGGGAGGGGCGGGGGGGAGGGGACAATTGTAGCGATTGCGTTTGTCCTTCGTCGGAGAGCGCGAGGCACACGCGGAAATTCTCCTCCCCCCCTCCTCCCTCGCTCTCTCTAAGACCGCCAAGAGAGGCCGTGCCGAACGCGCGCGTCGGTGAGTCCCCCTCCTCCCCCGTCAACGAAAGAAAACTGCCTCGATCCTCTCGACACACGCACGGGCGGAAATGCAGTGCGTCGACGTCGCTTCACCCGCGTCCACAGATGAACGCTCTCCTACATGCAACAAACAAAAACGATGAGAAACGCGGAGCCAACACAATGAGCGCTGCCGCAACAGCTTCACAAGCCTGCGAGATGTTCGGTGGCGAATGAGTCGCCTACGAAGAAGGGCCCTCTCCCCTTTTTTTTGGGAGGGGGGGACAGAATGGGGTGAGGCGGGGAAAAGGTAAACTGAAACGAAAGAAGCAAAGGCGAGCCCTGGAAGTACGCAGAGGACAGAAGGCAAGACGAGGCAGTGGGGAGGGTAGAGTCGTGAAAGGTGACAGCTCGTCATGGAGTGGAACAACGCACCTGCTCAGCCGCCGACTTCCACTGCTACTCACAGCCGCACGGAGGAGCGCGACCGCAAAGAAAAACAAGAGCGGCATGGCGAGGCAGAGATGCGTATGGTGCATACCAGCACATCATTCATAAGCGGAAGCACAGACATGCGTGCCGACCGCCACTCCTCTTTCTCGTGCCAACATACACAGAAAGAGAGAGAGAGGCAGACACCCTCCATGACGCCCCAGGCCACAGTGAGCGTCCACTGCTCAACGGGGTCTTGGCAGGAATTACCTTCGGCGACAAAGAGGGGAGATGGCGAAAGAAAGGCGCACGGCTGTAAGTGCACCCGATGCGGCGTCTTCGGGCCCTCCTCAGAAACGAAGCGGCCGATGCCCTTATGCATCTCGACATTCTCTCTCGTGTGCATACGATCATGATATATATATATATGTGTGTGTGTATAGATAGAGGTAAGGATATAGATCTGCAGTCCTGCACACGATTCATCACCAAACATTGCGCGGCAAGCATATCGCTCTGCACGTGGCAAGGGCGACCCTACCGTCCGCTAAGTTCCTCCCGAGTAGGTCAGAGCAACTTGGCGTCACCCCACCAAGGGGCAGTCTCGCCCCACGCCCCTTCATCGGCCATCAGCACGCTGCTGCTCCTTTAGTCGCGGGCATAGGCCGCTTCCATTGCTTGCCTAAAAAGGCCTTCCCCTTCACTGCCTAGTGACTTGACCAACGCACCGAAGGCGGAGCCCTGACGCTCTATCAGCTCGCGCGGTGATCCGAACTCGACAACGCGGCCCTGGTCCATGACCAGTATGGCGTCGTAGGCGGCGACGGTGTGCAGGCGGTGCGCGATCGTGACGACGGTGTAGTCGCGGAAGGTGTGCTGCACCGTGCGCTGGATCTGCTGGTCCAGCGCGGGGTCGACGTTGGCGGTCGCCTCGTCCATGAGCAGGAAGGCGCTGCCGCGCTTCAGCAGCGCGCGCGCAAGGCACAGCAGCTGGCGCTGGCCCACGCTGTAGTTGGCGCCGCCCTCCTGCACGCGCCCGCCAAGCCCGCCCGCCTCGCTGCGCACGCGCTCCTCCATCCCCACCTGCCGCAGCGCGCGCCACACCGCCGCGTCCTCGCAGCAGCCAAAGGGGTCCACGTTGCTGCGCACTGTCCCGTCGAACAGCAGCGGGTCCTGCGGGATCATGGAGAAGAGCTGGCGCAGCTGGCGCACGCCGTAGTCGCGCGCGTCGCGCCCGCACACGAGGATGCGACCGCCGCACACGTCCACCAGCCGCAGGAACGCCAGCAGCAGCGTCGACTTGCCGCTGCCGGTGCGCCCCACCACGCCCACCTTCTGCCCAGGCGCCACCGCGAAGCACACGTCGCGCAGCACCAGCGGCAGCCCTGGCCGGTACCGCAAGTCCACGTGCTCGAAGACGAGCGATCCAAACTGGGCGCTTCCGGACTGGCCGATGCAAAGAGGCGAGCTCGAGCTGTCTCGACCCGCCGATTCCTCATTTTCTGCGAGTGCTTCTCCCATCACTCGCGCAGTGCTGCCCTCAGCCTTGAGAATGTGCTGCACCTCCGCCTCCACTGCCTCCTGGAGGTCCTCTTGATCGATGTGGTCTGCCATGTAAAAGACACGTTCAATGCTGTTCATGTCTGCCTCCACGGAGGCGAGTACAGTGACGATGCCGTCCAGAAGCCTGCTGATCTCGAGAGCGAGGGTGAGGCTGAGAGAGAGGAGGCCGACGTGCGATGGTAGGAAAGACACCTGCACGGCCACTACAGCGCCGAGTGCCACGGCGACGGTTATGGATGCGCTTAGCAGCTGAATACGCACCGAAAGCCACAGCTCCGCGCCTAGCTGCAGGTAGGAGCACGTGAAGACGACATCGGCACATCGAATGGCCTTCCGTATCACCGCTGGTGCAGCGCCGTACGCTTGCACTGTCCATCGGCCCCCAATTGCTTCCTGCAGAACGGAAATCATTGGGGAGTTGACACGGTTGACGAGGCGCTTCATTTCTCGGTTCGCCCGTGCGTAGAACTTCAGGAGGCGGTGATAGGCCACTATGCACGGCAGCAGGATGCCAACCACGAAGACCTGCGTTGCCACCATCATGACCACCGTGGAGAAGAACGAGGAGATGGTTGAGAGGAGAAAGCTGAAGCTGCTCTGCAGGTCGCCGTCGATGTTGCTCATGTCGTTTGTGAAGCGGGTCACGATGCGGCCGAGCGGCGTCGTGTCGAAGAACTGCAGCGTGGCGCACGCGACCGAGCGAAGCAGCTCCCGGTGCACCTCGCGACTGGATCGGCGCATCACCGTCATGGAGAGCCAGTACCGCAGCGGTGTTGTGAGTGCGCTGGCAAAAGAAAGGCCGATATAGATGAAGCTGTACTGCGTCGCGGACAACGGCAGCCACTTCGTGGACCACAGCGCCAGCCATATGGAGGGCGACACCGTGACTGCCTCTGTGATGAGGTACAGCGCCATGACACTCAAACACACGCCCACGCCACCGCACGCCCTCATGTACCGCAGATACACCGCCCACTCCACAGCTCCCTTGAAGCGCTCCTCTTCTTTCAGAAGTTTTCCCTTGCCTTCCGCAGCGCCACCATCAGCCTCCCGCGCGGCGACCGACTTCCTGCCCGCAGCAGGAGTCTCAGCGAACATCAAGTCCAGCGTTTTCTCGTTGCTCACGACGCTTTCCTGAGGCTCTTCACGCTCGAGCGACGTCGTAGCGCCACCGCCAGCAGCTACGTCGCACTCGCCCGTTTCCTGCGCTAGATACTCCTTGAAATAGGAGTCCCGACTCCCTTGAAACGAAACGCGGCCGCCAGAGGAGAGCACCACGACGTAATCCGCCTCTCTCGCAAGGCGCGCCTGGTGAGTCGCCAGCACACGGGTCTTGCCGGCCAGCGCGCCGCACACGCACTCGCGCATCACGCGCTCGCCCACGTGCGCGTCCAGCGCCGACAGCGGGTCGTCCAGCACGTACACGTCGCGGTCCGCGTACACGGCGCGCGCAAGACTGACGCGCGCCTTCTGCCCGCCGCTCAGGTTGATGCCCTTCTCGCCGATCTCCGTCTCCGCGCCGTCCGCCAGCATCGCCAAGTCGGCTGCCAGCTGGCTGCTGCGCACCGCGCGCTCGAAGGCGGCCGCGTCCGGCGTGCCGAAGAACACCACGTTGTCGCGCAGCGTCGCGTTCATGATCCACGGCTGCTGCGGCACGTAGGCCACGCTGCGCGAGCACGCCACGCGGCCGCGCCCCACGGTCAGCGCACCGATCAGCGCGTCCAGCAGCGTCGACTTGCCGCTGCCCGTCGGCCCCAGCACCACCGTCAGCCGTCCGCGCGGCACGCGCACGTCCACATCCGTGAGCAGGGTCTTGGCTTGGAGGACGTAGATGGAGTTCTCGTTGAAGGGGGCTTCAATGCTGCCTTTGGGGACAGACGGCGACGGCAACTCCGCGGAAGGGCGAGCACCTCTGTGACCTGCATCGTCATCGCCAACCTCGGCCGCCGAGGGTGCGGCCATCGGTTCTTGAGGAGGAGGCGCTGAGGGCGAGGATGACGAGTGCGGACCTGTCGGGAAAACCTCTGCCGAGGGCGGCGGCGGTCGTCCCACAGCGCCCAGCGCGGCGCTGTTCGGCTCCTCTGCAGCGTCTGCTCTCTTCAGCTCCTGCGTGACATACGTGCAAAGGTCAGCGTGCACAAACTCGGCTGCGACGTCGTCAGTCGCAGTCAGCGACGGCGCCTCCTGCGTGGAATCCTGGGCCCGTGCGGAGCGCGTAAGGCCCGTGGGTCTTGTGCGTCCCGATGCGTCGGCTGTGTCTTGGATAGCCGGCACCACGTCATCGTCTGCGTCAAAGAACATATTTAAGCGCCGCAGCGAAACGAAAAGCTTTGCCATGAGCTGCATGGCGAACGGTAACACAGACACGAAGCCCATCAGCAAGTTGAGCAGCGCGATGGCTGGGAAGACAATGGTGGGCGTCAGGGTGTGGCCAGTCACACTGTACGTAAAGAAGACGCTAGCAATGACGAGGCCCGGTGTCGCGTTGAGCTGGAAGAAGACAATCATGGTGGCCTGCTGCAGCTTCTTGAGGTGCCAGAGCTCCAGGCTCCGCAGCTTCTCGATGCGGGAGATGAAGAATGGCTCCCAGGACATGAACTTCGCGACGCGGATGCCAGAAAAAAACTCTGTTGTCGTCTTGACGCGGTGGTCCGTCGCTTGTGCTTTGCTGCGGTAGCATGCACTCATCTTCTTGACCCTCCACGCTTGGAGGGGCATCAGCACCAGCGCCACCAGCCCACCGACGAAAACACTCGCACCCAGTAAGACATACAGCTGGTACAAGACTACCGCCAGCATGAATGGTGTGGAGGCCACCGTCCAGAATATCATGATGAACCGGCCCATCACCTCGACATCGGTGCTCATCAAATTCGTCAGTCGTCCGGCATTGAAAGCGGGGTGGCACGTCGCCTTTGACGACATGGTAAACACCTTTTCAAAGAGGGCAGCTGAGAGGGCATTGCGCACCTGCAGAGAGCTGCGGCGGCGCACGTGGTACTGCTTGTTGTTCGCAATCGTCTCCCCGATCATGGCAACGAGCATCAGCACCGCAAGTCCCATTCCGCGCTGCCAACCAACGTCAAGCGCCCCCGCAACGCTACACAGATCCGCCGCCGCCGCGGATGAACTGACTGAGGAGTCCGAGGAGGCGCTGCTAGCCGTGGAGTCGGCTGCACTCCGATGCTTGTGCTCGCCAACACCGCTGAGATACGCCACAAACCACTTCAGCAAAAGGGGGATCACCAGCTGACAGAGGCTTCGCATGACACCGAGAGACACAATGTGTACCATGCTTTGGCGAAAGAGAGGCCACACAGCCCACCACACCTGAATGGCGCGCGGGCATTGCTGCACGAGCTCTGGCAGCTCTTTCGTCAGTGCACACATGCATGCAGCCCCGTCGGCGTCGCCCGAGCGTCCGAGTCGAAAGACGACGTCCTCCACCCGCTCGCACGTCAGCACCGTGTCCTCCTCCGCAGCGTCGAACAGGTGCTCGCCATCCACCTCACCGCGGTGATACGCCCCGGGCCCGCGCTCCGGCACGCAGGCGCTGCCTCCGCGGCACAGTAGCCGGTCAATGCAGCTGCGCATGCAGCCGCCGCGCCGCCGCGACGGAGCCACGCGCCACTCCACGCCCGCGTACAGCTGCCCAGGCGTGCCGTACTGCTGCACCGCACCCACCCAGCGCAGCACACCATCGCTGGCCTCATCCCAGCGCACGCCAACGCGCGTGCCCACGTAGGCGTCCCACGCGTGGCGGCGCACCCGCTGGCGCTGCAGCTCCGCTGACAGTGCGACACCGGCGTTGTAGGCACGGAATCGCCTCGTTGGCCTCGGCAGCTTGCTTTCTGTCAGCTGCTCCCGCGACGCCTCGCGAATGTATTGCCCAATCCACGTGTAGAAGAGCGTGCCGAATAGCCACCCGGAGCGGTCCTCCGGCTGCTCCTCGTAAGGCGGCTCCGAGCCCCACAACTCTTTCACTCGCTGGGTCCAGAGGGAGCAGGAGATCTGCCACTCCCTATCGCGCTCCTTAAGCTCCTCGAGGTCATGCTGTGCAGCAGACAGCGGAAACACCACCGCCTCCGCAGCACTTGTAGGCGCTGGTGGTCGCGGTACAGGGGAGTGGCCGCTCATACTTGCAGCTGCACGGCGGAGGCTGAGCTGCTTCTCTTTCAGGAAGCACGAAGATGAATAGCACCGCGGTGACCTCGGCAAAGGGAGAGGAGTTTACGTGACGGAAGTTTGGCGCAAACGCAGAGGACACGAGCAGAGCGCTCCCGCCCGCTATTCCTCCTCGATCCCCACTCGCGTGCAGCTGCGGGTGTGCCGGTGAGGAGCTCAAGTAAAAGAAGTCGGTGCGTAAAAGTGTGGAAGGGGGAGAGAGAGGGAGGGAGGAGCGAACACCGGAAAGAGGGGGAGGGTGCAGGGCGTCCACTGGTGCAAAAAGGGGGGCTGGGCCGCTGCAGTCTGTGAGGCAAATGCAGAATAGCAAAAAAAAAGAAAAAAGGGGAGGGGGAGGGGGGTGGGCGAATCGTACCCGTCGCAGCACAAAGAGGAGACCCCCCTTTGAGGAGTGCAGGAGGCACTTCTAAAGCACCGGCTAGAGGGAAGAAAGAGGCGGTACGGTTGAGACGTTAGCGAAGAAGCGGCGAGTAGAGTCCAACGGGGGGAGGAAGGTGGTGAAGAAAACGGCGGTGGGGCCGATATACCGCAGGAGGAGAAGGCGGAAGAGCACGACGGGGAGCTGCAGCAATGCCGCGAGGCGACTACACAAACGAGGCTGAGGTGCCTGGTAGGGGCGCCCAGAGGATCTGTGCAGGTTATTCGCCTCCCTCGCGGAGTCTATCGATGTCGCTGAAAGGGGTTCCCTGAAGAAGCGTCACGCCACAGAGCGGTGCCCAACGCGTCACACGGCCGCGCTCGCGCGATCTGCTGAGCCCCCCCCTCCTCCCTGATGCCGATCTATCGCACTCCGTATGGATGGGGCGGCCAGGCAACCACAAAGGCCGATAACGAAGCCGCCAGACGCGAAACGTGAGCCGAACGAACGTCTTTGAAGCGAGGGCGAGCCAGATGCGGAATGGAGAGGGACACCGCGAAGGGAACAGTCCGGTGGAGAGTAAGCCGTGGGGAGCTGCTCGGCAGTGTGTGTGAGGGAAAGTGTGCGCGCGCACAGTCCGTGGTCGGAGAGGCACAAAGCAGCGGTGGCTTTGCTTTATGTGTGTGGTCGCTGGAGCTGTTCACAAGCGAAAACGAGTGTCCACATACCCCAAAGAGGGCGTGGCAGGTGATGTGACGGGCGGGAGAGCGCGCGAGAGGGTCGGGTACCAGGGTGGGTGCGATAGTGTAGGAGAAGTCGTGCACATGTGGATCGACATAGCAGCAAGGCATCGCATTGCGGCCGGCGTCAGGCACCAAGGGAAAGTACATCGCACAAGCCGGCGTGTCTTGTGGTTGCTCCTAACACTGTAGACGCGGCACCTCCTTCCAGCGCTCTCGGAACGCACCTCAGCCCATCGCAGCGCGCCCGCACGGAGGTGGCATGAGAAACACCACCCAGGGAGCACGCATCAACTTCCGTCCCAGGCGGCGCACTGCGCCGGCCCCACCGAATACAGCGGTCCCCGGTACTCGCACCGCTCCACAGTTTTCTCTTGCCTCCTCTCTACTGTCGTGACCGGTGCCAGTGCACACTTCCTCGCAGCCGCTGCTACCCAGTGAGCAGAGATCAGGCTGACAAACCTCTCCAGTCAGACGATGAGCAAGACACGTAATCGCCTCAGCCAAGCATCTGCGTCCTCGCCAGTGACAGCATTCCACACCCCGCTCACACAACCAAAGACGACGGAAGCGGAACAGCCACCATCTTCCGCATGCGTGTGGCCGAAGAAAAAAACACTCAGATCACCCACTTAACTCGCCACGGCTCTCCGCCAGTGCAGCAAGAAACGCCTGCTGAGCACCTTTGCTCAGCGATCGCGCCAACGCACCGAAGGCGGAGCCCTGACGCTCTATCAGCTCGCGCGGTGATCCGAACTCGACAACGCGGCCCTGGTCCATGACCAGTATGGCGTCGTAGGCGGCGACGGTGTGCAGGCGGTGCGCGATCGTGACGACGGTGTAGTCGCGGAAGGTGTGCTGCACCGTGCGCTGGATCTGCTGGTCCAGCGCGGGGTCGACGTTGGCGGTCGCCTCGTCCATGAGCAGGAAGGCGCTGCCGCGCTTCAGCAGCGCGCGCGCAAGGCACAGCAGCTGGCGCTGGCCCACGCTGTAGTTGGCGCCGCCCTCCTGCACGCGCCCGCCAAGCCCGCCCGCCTCGCTGCGCACGCGCTCCTCCATCCCCACCTGCCGCAGCGCGCGCCACACCGCCGCGTCCTCGCAGCAGCCAAAGGGGTCCACGTTGCTGCGCACTGTCCCGTCGAACAGCAGCGGGTCCTGCGGGATCATGGAGAAGAGCTGGCGCAGCTGGCGCACGCCGTAGTCGCGCGCGTCGCGCCCGCACACGAGGATGCGACCGCCGCACACGTCCACCAGCCGCAGGAACGCCAGCAGCAGCGTCGACTTGCCGCTGCCGGTGCGCCCCACCACGCCCACCTTCTGCCCAGGCGCCACCGCGAAGCACACGTCGCGCAGCACCAGCGGCAGCCCTGGCCGGTACCGCAAGTCCACGTGCTCGAAGACGAGCGACCCTGCAGGTAAAGCACTAACGGATTCCTCGCCGCCGGCATCCGCTGGATGCGTGCTGCTGCAGCACACCTCCACAGCGCTTTCGCTTCCGCCTACGTCCTCCGCTGGCGCGTTGTCCGTGTAGTACAGCACGCGCTGCACGCAGTTCATCGACGCCTCTGCGGACGCGCCAATGCTGATGAAGCGCGAGAGTACCGCCGTGATGGAGGTCGCGTCGCTGATGGTGAGCGCAAGCAGACCAAGATTCAGGTGCATCCATGGAAACTGCGTCGACAGCACACCGAGCAGCGCAAGCCCCGAGACCGCAACGTTGCCCAGCAGCTCCACACGCACGGACAGCCAGCGGCTGCACATGCACTGCAGGTAGGCGCATGCAAAGACCCCGTCTAGCCGCTGCAGTACCTGGTGCATCATGGCACGTTCGCGGCCGTAGGTACAGATGGTCCACCGTCCTGTGAGCACTTCGTTGAGGATGGAGAAGACGGGTGAGTTGGAGATGTTCAGCAGGCGCTGCATCTCGCGGTTGACAGCGCAGAAAAACACGAAGATGCGGCTGTAAATGAGCACGCACGGCACGAGCACGATAATCACGACGGGCTGCGATGCTACCATGATGGCAAGGTAGCCGAGAAGGTAAAATAAGTAAAACAGAAGGACGTCAATGCTGGCGGGAAGGTCCCAATCAATGAGGGCCATGTCGCGCGACATGCGGTTCATGAGGCGCCCGTGTGGAGTGACGTCGAAGAAGGACAGCTGTGCTCGGGTCAAGGAGCGTAGCAGCCCGGCATGCAGATGAGAGGAGGCGCGGCGCATGGCCGTGAAGCACCACAGATCGCGGGATGGCAGCACGAATATGCCCGCAAGCACTGCGGACACGTATATCATTAGGCGCCAGTGAGCGGGCATGCCGCCCAGCGCACCCCCGGACCAGAGAGAGAGCCACACGTCCGACGAGCGAGAGACTCCCTCCGTCATGAGAAAGAAGATCAGTATGCCGCCCACAGTGGACCACCCGCCACACGCCTGTATGTAGTGCCAGTACACACACCACGGCACGGCGCCGACAGCCTTCTCTTCGCCGCTCTCCATCACCGTCACGTCCGGCACAGCATCCGGCAGAGCATCAACGACCATGCTGTGCCTCCGTTGGGGCGCTGCGTGCAGCAGAGCACTACCCGGCTCTAGCGTCGGCTCTGACAGCCGACGCGGCATTGAGGCTTTTTCGTCGAGCATATCATCAAGCTTTGACAGGTCAACGGCCGATGCCAGCTCGTTGACCGTGCGCGCAGCGTACATAGACGCCTTCCCCAGTCCACTCATGTTCCGCTCGTAGTGAACACGCGCAAACTCGCGGTAGGCTGCGTAGCTGCCCTGAAAGGCCACGCGGCCCTGCTCCAGCAGCACCACCAAGTCTGCGTAGGCAGCGGCGTGCACCTGGTGAGTCGCCAGCACACGGGTCTTGCCGGCCAGCGCGCCGCACACGCACTCGCGCATCACGCGCTCGCCCACGTGCGCGTCCAGCGCCGACAGCGGGTCGTCCAGCACGTACACGTCGCGGTCCGCGTACACGGCGCGCGCAAGACTGACGCGCGCCTTCTGCCCGCCGCTCAGGTTGATGCCCTTCTCGCCGATCTCCGTCTCCGCGCCGTCCGCCAGCATCGCCAAGTCGGCTGCCAGCTGGCTGCTGCGCACCGCGCGCTCGAAGGCGGCCGCGTCCGGCGTGCCGAAGAACACCACGTTGTCGCGCAGCGTCGCGTTCATGATCCACGGCTGCTGCGGCACGTAGGCCACGCTGCGCGAGCACGCCACGCGGCCGCGCCCCACGGTCAGCGCACCGATCAGCGCGTCCAGCAGCGTCGACTTGCCGCTGCCCGTCGGCCCCAGCACCACCGTCAGCCGTCCGCGCGGCACGCGCACGTCCACATCCGTGAGCAGGGTCTTCGCACGCAGCTCGTAGTGCGTCGCTGCATCAAAGCCGCGCTTGCTGCGGTGGGGCGGGGGCAGCGGGACGGCCTTGAAGGAGCTTACTGTCGCGTTGCAGAGCACGGCGGCAGCCTCGTCATCCTCCCTCGACACCAGCGCCTCCTCAAATATTTCGCGTGCCTGCGCGTCGTCGGCGGCGAGGAAGGAGGTGAGGCGCCGCATAGACACGAAGAACTGCGAATACACGCCGATGAGGTACGTGACGAGGTCAAACGGGGCATCCAGGAGGCCAAGCAGGGACAGCGCGGGGTAAATGACTGCAGGGGGCATGTCGTGCCCTGTGCGGCAGTAGGCCACCATGACCGCTGCAGTGGTGCAGCATGGCACACACTGGGTAAGTAGTGAGTTGGAGATGGAAATTAATTGGAATGTACGCACCGCACGGAGCTCGGCTTCTCTGCGCCTCCGGATCTCCTCCTCGAAGCTGACCTCAAGGCTCATGAACTTGACGGACCGGATGCCGGAGAGGAACTCGTTTACAAAGCGGAGTCGCGCATCGGAGCGCTTCGCCATTTCGACGGTAGCGGCGTAGGTCATCTTTGTCAGAGCAACCTGTATCGGCAGAGCGACCATCAGCGCCACAATGATGATGCCCGCTGACGAGCCCATGCTCCGGTAGAGCAGCCACACAGTCGCGCACACTTGCAGCGGGACCGTCAATGTCATCCACAAGACGTAAATCATGCTCTCCACGCTTGCAACGTCTGTCGCGATGAAGTTGACAATGCGGCCGGCGTTCAGCTCCGGGCGCCGCAGCTCTCGCGACGCGATACGCAGGCACTTTGCAGCAACGCACGAAGACAGAGCGGAGCGGGCAGCGTAGGCGCTGCGGCAAACGAGTTGAACGTACTTCTGAAGGGCAATACTGCGAACGAGTGAAATGGCGAAGAGGAGAAAGACGCTCATCATGGGTCGCCACGGAGTACCCCGCCTACCCGAGCGCCTCATGGCACGGGACGAATCCAGCGAAGCGGTCACGCTGCCGCTTCCGCTGCTGGCATTCTCCGCAGATGATGCCTCTGCACTCCCCTCGAGCAGGTGGATGTACCACGTAAGTGCCATGGGCGTGAGCAGTGCGAAGACCTCTACGGCTACGCGCACCGGCGCCAAAAGAAGTAGCTGCCAGCGGAGTACGCGGACAACGGCAAGTGTCACTGACATGCACGTCGGTGGAGCGGGAACGTCTGCGTCCCCCTGCTCGGACTGCCTCTGGCTATTTGTGTCCGAGTCTTCGGCACGGCTCTCCTGGTCAGCCGCGGCCTCCACAGCTTCTCCGCGCGACGGCCCTCGCCTGAAAGTCACGTCCTCCACCCGCTCGCACGTCAGCACCGTGTCCTCCTCCGCAGCGTCGAACAGGTGCTCGCCATCCACCTCACCGCGGTGATACGCCCCGGGCCCGCGCTCCGGCACGCAGGCGCTGCCTCCGCGGCACAGTAGCCGGTCAATGCAGCTGCGCATGCAGCCGCCGCGCCGCCGCGACGGAGCCACGCGCCACTCCACGCCCGCGTACAGCTGCCCAGGCGTGCCGTACTGCTGCACCGCACCCACCCAGCGCAGCACACCATCGCTGGCCTCATCCCAGCGCACGCCAACGCGCGTGCCCACGTAGGCGTCCCACGCGTGGCGGCGCACCCGCTGGCGCTGCAGCTCCGCTGACAGTGCGACACCGGCGTTGTAGGCACGGAATCGCCTCGTTGGCCTCGGCAGCTTGCTTTCTGTCAGCTGCTCCCGCGACGCCTCGCGAATGTATTGCCCAATCCACGTGTAGAAGAGCGTGCCGAATAGCCACCCGGAGCGGTCCTCCGGCTGCTCCTCGTAAGGCGGCTCCGCCCCGTAAAGCGGGTGCGTTTTTTCTTCTGTTGGGACTACAGGAGGACGGCATGAGCTGCTACGTGTGTCGCTATTGTTGACAGCGGCAGACGCAGAGGCCCGTTCGGGTTCCATTAGATGAGAGGGCGCACGATGTCGGACTTCTGATCACCTTTTCGTCGGATGGAGCGCCAAAAAAAAGCGTGCAACAGCGCAGAGAGCGACAAATCTTCGAGAAAGTGCCAAAGCACTCTGAAAAGGCCACACACGCACCGCAAGCGACGCTGAGGCTCTCGCGCCCGAAGCGCAGGATGAGGGGAAGGCACCGAAGAGCGAAACGGAAACGCAACAAGGAAACACTTTGCGGCCGCGCCCCCCGCACACTCGTAGATGCCGCCCAAAATCACCACAGAGATGTGTTGCGCTGCGACTCTGCCTGTGTGCGCGACAGAGAGTGTACGCAACCCACACGACGAGAGACGTCGAACGAAGAAGCGCGGCACGTGAAGGCCTCAGGTGGGCCGGACATGTGCCACAAAGGGGAATTGGCAGGAAAGGAGAGGAGAGGGGCAACGAAAAGAGGACACCCACTGGGGAAGCAGAAAGCGTCGGATAGGGGCGCGACGGCGCCACGCGAAATAAAATAAGGGCAAGCGAGGATGGGCGAAGAGGGAGAGGGAGGGGGCGACAGAGAAAAATAGCGTATGTGAAAGGAGCAAGAGACAGAGGCGCACGGATTGGCGCTGAAGTTCGTGTGTGCGTTTATGTGTGCGAGGGGAGCAGGAAAGGGAGCGGACAGAGAGAGAGAAAGCGAAGAGATGGGGTGGCTGGAAGCCTTTGCTGTGGTAATGGCACGCGGTGCGACTACGAAGACAGAGAGAGAGACAGAAAGAGCGAGACAGAGAGACGCTGGAGAGATGTATGAGAGTCGCCATGGAGAAGTGTACCGAAGACCAGCAGGGGTGAGGTGTAGGGCAACGCGCTGGAAAAGGAGTCGTTTCTGCGCTTAACTGCCATGCGCGTGACAGCAACAGGCAGCGCACACAGAGAGAAAGGGACGCGAGTTGTTGCCGCGCCTATGCTTCGCCCATGGGACGGCCTCCCCGTCAGGGAATCGCTGATGCGAAGTTCGCGGCCGTTCGCGAGTGACGAAATGCATCTCTTTACGTCGTGGTGCCTCTGTCCACTGCCACAGGACGATACGCTGAGATTTGATCCCCCACAGGCCCGTCGCCTGTCGCGAAGCAGCCCTGGGCACGCACAGCAGCAACGCCGGCTCGCTCTCCAGGGCACCGCCTCTGTCTCCGACCCTAGACACCCCCGCTGCGCGCGTTGCTCCACAGCCGCGCCCATCATGCCGGTGGCCGCGGCGTGCAGCCTCCCCACGGGTGGCGCAGGCTGCTCACACGAGTAGGCAGAGCGAGGGGCCAGAAGGAGAGGGGGGATACGCTCGGCTCGCCTCGGCGCTGTGCCCACCATGTGGCCGGCACCAGCGCGTACGGTGTAGCAGCTGTGTCCAGCGCCACACCATTCAGGGTCTGACCTCCAACGTCGTCAGCGATACGCAGGTGAAGTAGCGCAGTCACCACAAAGAATGCGCGCGTGCACACATACGGGCATCGTGTGAAGGATCGAGGGACTGCTGATAGGGAGCTGACGCCCTCACCCACTGAGGTCATCGCTTTAATGAAGCGCCGCAGCGAAAGGCGGAGCCCTGACGCTCTATCAGCTCGCGCGGTGATCCGAACTCGACAACGCGGCCCTGGTCCATGACCAGTATGGCGTCGTAGGCGGCGACGGTGTGCAGGCAGTGAGCCTATACTGTCGCTACGTACTAGCCCACATGCTGACTCAGACGAGAGCAGAGAGAGGGGAGAGGGGGAGGAAGGAGCAAAGAAAAAGGGCATTAGGGGAGAGGATCACAAGCATCGACCGGCGCGGAAGATGGCGAGTGTGCGTGACAGGGGCGGAAGGAGAGAGTGTGCAGGGCGGAGGAGGAGCGGAGTTGGGTGGGTGGGGGGACAGGGAGACATCGAGGCAGAGGGGGGGCGAATACGAGGCGCATGCAATCAAAGGCAAACGAGTCCGACAGGTGGGAGACACAGCGACGAAAAGAGGCGCGCACTCAGCCCCCCACCCCCACCCCCAAAAAAGGGGGGAGAGAAAACGCCGGGTAGGAGAGGGCAGAGGCGTAAGCAGAATGAGAGAGGGATCCGCAATTGTTCTGGCGACAGAGTGATCTGGGAGGGGGGCGGTAACGTGCCGGAGGGAGGAGGGAGGGCCACGCCCTCCACCCACCTCGCCCACCAACGGCGCACTGAATTTGCGTGTCGCAATTTGACGGCCCCTCGCTCCTCTCGCAGCCGCGTGAACTACGCAGGCGCTCTTCACGCACCCTCGTCAGCGCCTTTCGCGCGCACACCTGTAAGGGGTGTGCCTTTAGAGTGCTCCCCGTTCTTCTGTTGTTTCACGCCTTCAGCGACGTCACGTCGCTGTCGTACCCGACACAGCTGCGTAGCAATGGTGGTGCAACCGCATACGGAGGGCGAGACCGTGGCACGACCCCGAATAAGGTGAGCGCACAGATCACCTTATTGTTTTGCGTGCTTTCGGTGGTGCACGACAAGGAGACTCATCAGGTGCAGGCGGGCTTCCGGTACCCCGGCCAGGACAGCGAGGCAGAAAAGTGAGTGAGACGACATGCCACGACCGACGACGTCGAGCCATGCGCAAAGCGACAAAGAGGGGGGAAGCGGTGCATCAAACGCCCTCCTCTTCCTCGCGACGTTTCTCACCAAGTCACCGCCATCACCCGCCGCACTGCAACGCAACGCCGCAGAACCGAACGATAGACGGTCAAGTCAGGCGGACGGAGCACTGGAAGGGGCCATAGAAAGAGAGAGAGGGAGGAGGACGTAAAGAGGGGGGAGAGAGGAGGAGAGAGAGAGAGAAAGCATGTGCCCAGTCGAACGTGAAACAAAATCACCGGCAGAAACGAAGAGGGTGGGGGGAAGGAGGGAAGGTGAAGCCCTGCACATCATGCGCTCCACCGACCCTGTAGGAGGCTCTGGTGTGCCCCGCAGTCGGCTTGCGCCACGTGCTCGGCCTCGCCTTCCCTTGAAGAACAAAAAAAGCGCTACGAAGAGTGCCAGCCAATGTGCAGAGATGACGCGCCAGACTGCCGCTCCAGTAAGGTGGCGCGCTCTTCCACTACACTGGCGTACACCTTCAGGTTTTGGATCCCCTCCAGTACTGCGCGCTTCGTCTGATTACTCTCCAGAGCCGTCGTGCGCTTCTCCAGCACGCCGATTCGGCGATGCAGCGTATGCACCTCCTCGCAGGCGGTGCTCTCCGTACGCGTGTGCGGCTCGGCGCTTCTCTGACGGGCGACATCACACAGCACGGCGGCCGAAGTGGCTGCCGCGCTCGCTTCTGCCTCGTGTGCTTCCTCAGGGGGCCAAGAGGCCACGTCTTCAGTGAGTCGCTGCCTCGACGACAGCGCTTCGTTCCGTGTCAGCGAGTCCCATGTCCCCGACGGCGGTCGTGCACCCACGACGCCTGCTGCTGCCGACAAATCATCCCGGCTCGCCACTGGCACCGGCTCGCCTGTTCGCACATCGGATGCCGCGTGATTCCGAGACGGCGCTGCGCTTCGCGGAGGGGACACCGACGCCGATCCAGTGAGAAGGTCTGCCCGCGTATGCTGTGCGTCGGATAGTGGCGCGCCTGAGACGACTGTTGAGCGATAAGAGATCTCGGTGGAGGCGACGATGGAGCGCCTTGTGGGGGACCTCATCGCAGGCACGACAGAGCTCTTCGGGTCGGGCGGTGAGAATTTGGCTGCAGCAGAAGAGGAGGCAGGCGCCTCCAAGGGAAGCCGGTGGGACGTCGGCCTCCGCTCAGTCGGCTTCGGCGATGGCGCGGACGAGGGTCTGACGGCGGCGTCGGCGGCGCGATTGCGTGTGGCGCCCAACGCTGCCGACGTTAGTCGTCTCTCCGACGACTCAGTCGCACGGACGTCGCGAGCCGCAGTGGGCCTTCCCTCAGTTCCCATCGGTGCGAATCGCTGCCGCTGCTGTACGGCCGTATGCTGAAGTCCGGGCGGTGTGCTCTTTTTGGCGGCAGCAGAGGCCCGCGGCGAGACCACGGCGTTCTCTTCCTTCTCTGGGGCCGGCACACCGCTCGCTTCGCTGGTAGCCATTTCCTGGCAAGGTGGGCTGCGCACTGCAGAGGAGGCTTGAGGTAGCGTGTCTGCAAGACGCGAGGGACTGTGACTTTCCGGTTCGCGAGAGCCTTGCTTGGCGCGGTAGCGCGCCAGTGGAGAGTCCGTCAGAGACGACGCCGCCGGTTGCCCCTTCGTGCGTGCCAGGGAGGGGCGCTCTGGAGTGTCCACAATTGCCTTAGACCGCAATAGCGCGACGGCGCTCGGGCGCTGAGGCTTGACGGATGTTGCGCCAGCCACTTTGTCCCTCGCGAGAATGGGCGACAGGGGCGGTTGCGGTGGAGGTGAGGCAAGGTCAGGTTGAGCAGAGACTTGGCGCAGCCACGACAGCGTCCCGCGGTGCCCATTCCTTGGAGTAGTAACACAGGGACTATCGACGGCGCAGTGCCGAGGCGGTGTGGCCCTGGCAGCATCTATCCCTTTTTGGTTGGTGTCTGCCGAGGGTGCAGCCCCCTTTCGAGGAGGCGATAGAGGAGGCAGTTTCGACCAACTCTTGGCTTCACTCGCTGCACCAGATTCCTCTGCCACCTCTGGTGTTGGCGCAGTGGAGACCTGAGCGAGATGGGATACGGCGGGGCTATCTCGCGGCGTGAAGCCACAACTCCTCGTCACCCCAGCGCTCGCCGTAGTCGAAGGCTCTGCGCTCTTTGCCGCCGGCGCCACACTCAGCACATCACCTCTTCGAGCACTACGCCACGCTTCCAGGGCCGTGCGTGGCTGCGACGGTGGAGCTTGCTTGGCTGCTTCACTGGCTGCGAGGGTGCTCGAAGATTCCGCGAGCGAGTAGTTGGCAACCGTTCCGCAGACGGTGGAGACGCCTGCCGGCCCTGCGGCTTGTGAAACGGCTGCCGGTTGCCGGTTTGATGAGTTCGCTGCGTCTGCCTTCTTGTTGGTTGCAGGCCCTCCTTTATGGCGAGATCGCCCAGGACGCTGACCGTGTGGCCCTCCTGCACGCTCGACATCGGCTGCGGAGGGGATGAGGCTGCTGTGCTTTGCCGTCGCTGCATGATGGGAGCTTGGCAGCGACTGCAGTGGCGCCAGCGAGGCGCGGAGGCCGCCGCAAGCCTCCGCGAGCCTCGGCGAGATGGTAGATAGGTGCGCAAGGGCTGCCTGCAGTTGCTCAATTTCGCATGCCGTCTCCGTCGCATGGCCCCCGCAGGCTGACGCTTGTGAAGCCGGCTCTTTCTCTTCAGACGGTATTGCCTGCAGGCGCTCACGGAACTCGGCGTCGCAGAGATCGCGGTACCTCAAAGTCTGCTCCAGCCGAATGTAGAGCCGAATAGCGTCCTCGTGGGATAGAAAGAATTGCTGCCCCACAATGTGGCGCCGTATCTGGTTCGAAATCTCCCGTTCCACATCCGTGTACAGGTTGCCCTCACGCGCGGATGTGCTGTCTCTGGTGTCACTCACCGTCGTGCCCCGCCTGGTAGGGGTAAGGAGGTGGACAGTACCGTTGTGGCTGCTACAGGTGGCCGAGGACGGCACTGATTCGCGCCATACCGGAGGCCGCATCGTCTTGGCCAGAGGGGTACCCTCGAGGGAGAACTCGAGCGTCATCGTATTGCAGCTCGCAGAAGGCCATTCCGTTTTCTCGTGCGGGCAGGCTGCAGGGAAGGACCGACATGAAGGGTGGGATGTGCTCGCATCGCCAGCACGTTCAGAAGCTTTCATCGCCTGCAAATCACGACGCCCCGCCATGGTCGATGGCGAGTCCCGTGCAGGAGCTCTAGAAGTGGTCGAACTCTTCCATCTCAGCGCTCTTTCTTCCCGTCGCGCCCCCTCCCTCCTCTCTGCCCTCTCGGCGGATTGGCACGAGGATGCGTCTGCCATCGCCACGGCCCCGAGCGCGCCCTGCAGCGCTTTGGAGTGACCCGACATGTGGAAAAAGGATACCCGCCGTGTAGCGCCACTGGAGAGCCCCCGTGACGGCGACGTCGACATGTTTGCCGTTGGTGCACTCTGTCCACTTCGAAGTACACCACGCACAGAGAGAGAGAGAGAAAAGGGAAAAGGGGGTGTGAGTGGTGGGGGGAGGGGGAGGAGGGCCAAAGTAGGCGGAGACAGGGTGAAATGGACAGGAAAAAAGCGATAAGACAAATCGAATGCGTGCGAGAGAGGCGAGACGACCGGAGGGGACAAAAAAGAGAGAAAGAGGCGAAGGGGACGCCGGACGTTGGCAGCACAAGCTGTTGCCACAGAGACAGCAGGCTCCCAAGCGCCGTCCTCGTTCGCTGGCCGACGCTGGCGCACACAAACACGCGCAGCAACACAAACACTTTTTCGCGTGCGCTTTTCCGATCTACCTCTTTTCGTTCTCTGCCGCCTTTCTGCGGCTCCCTTTGCGACACAGGGGTAGCGGCCGCTGCGTCTGAAAGGCACCCGCGGCGGAAGGAGTTCACAAGTCACAGCAGAGAGCCAAGACGCATCATAAAGGGCCGAGGGGAAGAGGAAGACGGAGGCGAAGGGGCAGGTGAACACCGCAAGACAGCGAGGCTGTCTCTCCTAGATTCGGCCCGCGCGAGGAAGGGAAGACGAAAAAGAGAGGCAACAGACAATTCCACGTCGCTTGGGTGTGCAGCGCGTGTGTCTTGCGCTGTACCCCGTATGGGACGGTCACTTGGCTGCTGCGGAGCAATCGGAATCGCGCTTCACGTCAATAGAAGCGGGCGCGTGAAGCTCTGCGCAGGAGGAAGGGTGAATAGGACGATGGGAATCTAGCAAGGCGCTAACCGGCGTGTGATCGCCTTCCCATTATTTGGAAGGCGCGTTGAGTAGAGAAGCCGTAAGGTGCGAAGGGGTGGAGTTGAGGTGAAAGAAGGATAGAATTGGGCGCTCTAGCGCATCCGCGCCGGGGCGTGATCGAGAATGCGCGCATGTGAGCGCCTGCGCAGTGTGGAAGCACATTGTGCACGTGTTGCGAAGTGGACACACCTCGCGGACAACAAGGCACGGGTGGCCGAAAACTGAGGTACGGGCTAAGCGACGTCCGCGAAGGAGGAGCTCAACGGCGCGGAGTGCTATTGATCGATTTTGAAGCGTACTTGATTTCTTTTCCCTCCCTCCACCCCCCCTCCCAAACACACCCGCCTCCCCTTTCTGAGGGAGTTATGGTGGTGGTCACGCAGTTAAAGACACCGCTGGAGCACACACATATGCGGCCCGAACAGGAAGGAAAAAAAGAGACGGTAACATAGCTGGCATTGGACAGCAACGACGACGGTAACAACGAAACAAAAAAAAAGGATGAGAAGATGAAAAAAAAGACACAGAGGGGAGGAGGGGGGAGAAGGAATAGAAAGGGGGCAGTCCAGGAGGGCGGTGCGATAAATGAGAGAGCCTAACAGTAGAGAAAGAGGGGAGGGGGCGCGAAAGTACCGTGTCCGTTGTGTTGATATATATATATATACTGCTTGGGGGAGGGGGGCGGTGTTCTTCTCCTCACGCTGCTACAATGTGTAGCTTGATAGCCACGTCGGGGTCACTCCCCTTGTTTTGTGCGCTGCCTCGAGGCTTGGGATGTTGGCGTACGTGGCCGCTGTTTGTTGTTGCCGCCCTCTCGCTCTTCGCCGCAGTTCAGCACCTCTTACTCTGAGTTAAGGGGGCGAAGACGGCTGCGACGAAATCCCACGCACAAGAGAGGACGAAACAACAACGGCGAAAAAAATTCAGATCTGCTGTCTTGAATGGAGTCACGGCAAAGGGAAAGGGAAGGAGAATGGATGGAGCGTTTAAACAACAACTAAAAAAGTGAAAGAAAGTACCCTTCCATATAGCGCACACACGCACACGTGTGTCGTAGAGTGGGGGAGCCGCAGGTGAGCGTAACAGCGGACGCGCCGCTTGACCGTTCCCCCTCCCTCTCAATCCTCCTCCACTCCTTGCGTTCTCCCCCTCCCTCTCTCTCCCTGTATGCGGTGAGGAGAACTGTGCAATTTGGATAGAATGAAGGCGAAATATAGAGAAACAAAAAAATGTATGATGTCGGAGGGATGCGTACGCCTACGCAGCAGCAGCCTCTTGCCGTTGAGGGGAGGATGCCGACGTGCACTTGTGTCAACGAGTGAATTTGTGTTCACGTTCGGAGGGAGGGCGAAAGGAAAGGGGAGGGGAGCGGAGCGGAGGTGTCCACTGTGTACAGAATGCAGTTGACGTATAATCGAGGTGCGGCACTTGAATGGGATAGAGGCGTGAAGGGGGATGAGGGTGGGTGGGGGGCCAAGAGAGGATGCGAGCGTATGGGGGTCAGCAAGGCTTCAGGAATGGTGCGCTCGCAGCAGCGATTCATTCACCGCTTTCCCGAGAGAAGAGGGGTTTCTGCCAGCAACGGGTGCGATCGTCGTTACGGGGGGACCCCACAGGGTTGCAGAGCCTCCCTTCATCAAATCTAGCACACACATCCTTGTTGCCGCCACCTCGGCCCTCGCCCACAGAGGGGGCCTATATGAGCCAGAGTAGTGCGGAGAAATCAGCGGCTCGCCCCACCCCCACGAGCAGCGCAGGCCACCATTGTGGGGTCTTCGCCTCTTCCAGCCAGATATCAGCATCGCGGAAGGATTTTTCACAGATGCGCGGCATGCAGAATAGGAATGCGCGGAAACATATGGCTGCAATAGAGGCGCCATGGGGCAGCCTGGCGTCGTGCGCAAGCGCCACAGGCGGCAGCGTATATGCATGTTCAGATATGTACGTGGTGCGAAGAGCGGAAAGTCCACCGGAAACCGAAAAAAATCGAGCCACACGCCTCATGCTTGCCATGAAGCTGGCAGCCACAAGCGCGCCTCTCACCCCCTGCTATGTGCTTCTCATTCACAGCCCGACTGAGGGGTCCTGGAGAAGTGAGATCAGCCACCACAGACCGCAGCCACCACCGTCAGGAGTCCAGGCGAGGAAGAGTTCTGCCAGAGCACGCGCTTCAGCACGTAGCCAAAAAGAGAGAGAGACTGAAAGATTCGTTCCTGTGATCCACAGTGAAGAGGCCACAGCAGACTCTTTTGCTTTCTGCTAAACAAGTTAAGGCGCCCTACGCCCTCGATGGGCGCCGCCACGGTGACTCGACCAGCGAGACGAAATAAATGCCGGAGTCGACGACAGAATCGTCCTCCGCATGTCTCCACATTAGTATGGCAGGGGCGAAAAAGAAGATCGCATGTCTTCCCCCATCTCCCACTCAAACACATACGCATACGCACATACGCTTTCACTTCGCCCTCGCGTCGGTCCTGCAACGGGGAAACAAGCAAAAAAAAGACTAGTGGAAGGCACCCCTGGAATCGCACACGCAGAGCTCCCCAGACGACCGCCCCCACGGCCTTGCCAGTCGTGGAAACACGTGAGCGAGCCGATTCGGGGGAATGTGATGAGCGAAGCCGAATCACCGAATGTCCAAACGAAAAAAAAGAACGAATGCACGTCATATAAAGATAAATACGCAAACATATGTGTGCACGCTCCACACAAGCACACACACACTGGCAGACAGACATACATGAGCTCGCACTGCATTGGTGCGACCCTGGATGAACAAGGCGCCGTCACTAGCCATCTCTTTTATGTGAAAGCGATCGCAAGCTTACAACGAAGGGCGGCCGTCTCCGCACGTGCCAAAGGGGGGAGGTCTGCGGCTCCATTGAGCCGCCATTGCCTTCAGTGTGACAGCAGCAAACGTATTTTCGCTGTTGTTGCTGTTGCTGCCTATCTCCGCCTCAACGTATCCATTTTCGGTCATGGCGCGCCAGTCAAGCCTTCGCCCGACCTCCCATCGGCCCGTCTCACGCGGGTGCCGCCGCCTGGTGCTGCGATACAGCCGTAGCGACACGCGCAACAGCCACGTACCGACACGCGCAACAGCCACGTACCGACGTCATGACCTGCGCACGGTCCGTGCCTCAGACTCTACCCGCACCGCACCACTCACAGTTTGCCTCGCAGGTCGACTCGCAGCCGCACCCGCCGTGCCGGTTACGGCAGGCGCGTATCCCTGCCAACTCACTGAAGCTACCTACACGAGTAGGCAGCGTGAAGAGCGAGTGGGATGCGTTCCATTCACATCGATGCTCTGCCTATCGTGTGAATGACGCGCACGCGTCCAGTGCAGCAAGTCACACCGACGTGGTGTCAGGCAGGCCTTGGTCGCTGACAACAGCAGCAACGCATCGATGCAGACTCCCTATGCCGTAAGCACTCGACCTCGTCACCTACGGAAGTAGCTCGGCAATCGCAGAGATGGAGGAGGCGGGGGGCTGCTGATCGGCTTCCTCCCAAAGTGGGAAGTGAGGCCTTCGCAGTAAGGCACTGAGAGGTGCGTGTCCCTCCGCCATCGGGGACAAGGAATGAGGAAGCGATAGTGATAAGCGCAGAGGATTATTTTGCTGTACGCACAAGCGCATGCGCTGGCATACATGTCCGCTGGCGCTCCATAGTTCCGCGGCACGCGCCCCCACACACACACACCCACGCACGTCCTCGCACGCCGAGGCAGAGAGAAATGGGGAGGTCAGACGGAGAGCGAATGAGCGCAAAAGCGGCCTGAAGAGGAAGAGGAAGGGAGGGGGAGAGGTGAATGTATGGCTGAGAGCTGTTCACATATCCGCTGCAGTGGGGCATGCCCGAGACACGACCACAGCATTGCCGAAGCATGACGACGAAGAAAAAAAATACTCAGAAAGGAGGGGAGAGAGAAAAAGGAGGGATGGCAGGCGCCCCATCAGTGCTACAGAGAAGCAGAAACGGGCCGCTCCGCGACATCTTCTGTGAAAAGGACAAACGCACACGCATATATGTATATACGTATATACAGTTATATTTACAGGTGTGCAGAATTCTGTTCGATAGCCGGTATCAGGGGTAATCTCTTATTTACTTACGTCCCTCCACGATGAGTCTCGTCCCGTCGCCGCGATGAGGAAAAAAACACGGGGGAGTGGAAGCGGCCGCGAAACAGACGCAGGAAAACGAGCCTGCAAAAGAGAGGGGAGGGGGAGGGGGCATAACACGAGCCTCGCTGCGCTCAAAAATGTGGACGTAACGGAGCAGTCAATCACAAGCTTTGCGCTGCGATGATGACCAGCACGGTGTCAGTCTTAGAGAAGCTATATGGGGTGCTAAGCACATACCTGTCGGCCCCGTACACCGGAGAAGTGGGAGGCAGCGCGGACGGCCTGGAGGCGACGCTTGCGCGACACCACTGCCGCATGAAACGCAAAGGGCGATGCGAGAAAGGGAGGGGGGTGGGTGAAGAGAGAGGGAGAGGGACGACAAAAAGCGCAGTCATGATGGTAATAAAAACAAAAAAAGAAGAGAAAGTGTCGGTAAGGGCCTCAACTGGGAGGGGGGGCTCAGAGGTCAACGGAAAAAGAAAAAAGAGGGACAGTGTGTGTGTGTGTGTTGGGGAGGGGGAGAGGGGGCACACACCGCATGCGAGCGAGGCTGTCTCGGGAAGAAGGGAGAGAGGGACGGGAGAAAAACAGCAGAAGGCATAACGTAGAAACAACAAGAATGATAAAGGAGTCCACCACGCAACAGGTTCACGCGCGGAGACGTGCACTCATCGCTGAAACGCAGCCGGACAAGAAAAAAAAGGGCACTCCTTTTTAGGAAAGTGCGCATGCCACTGCAGCGAGGAGAAAGTACGGAAGAGGAGCGGCCCACGCCCCTCGGAGAGAGCCGCTCAGCAACAGAGAGAGGGGAGAAGGGGGGGCGCAGGAAGGAAGAAGCCACGAAAACCATTTAAGGAGTAAGCGCATGGGCGCACACCTACCGCGCCCGTCTGGGAAGGGAAAAGATTGTCTCCTCCTTCTCAGAAGAGCGGCAGCGGCAGCGAAGAAAGAGGCGAATAGGCGCTGAAATCCAATGCGGAGCTTGGCGCGCGAGAATATGAAGAAAACGCACAGGTGAACTCTTCGCCCGGGGAATGTCAACCGCGCCCACGCCAGCGCATGAGCGACGCGGGTGTGCAGGAGATGCAGCAGAGATCATCACACACACCGCCCTCTCGCTAGCTGCATTGCGTGAGCCGCATCGAGCGCTTGACCTTAGGCCTGGCCCCAGATGTCCATAAAGAAAGAAAGAGCGAGCGAGAGAGAGAGAGGTCCTTCAGATGGTAATAAGAGGTCCTTCACTATCACCTTTTGGTGGCGGGCGAAACTGTAGTCCTCGTGACGGCGCTCTATTTTCTCGGCAGGCCTCGCCAGTCCCACCGCAGCTTTGTCCTGCCATCCGAGTCTTTCACCTCCTGTACGTATGCCGTCACTTGAAGTACCGGGGGCTGAGGCGATGCCGCAGCCCCGCTCGCACTGCCGACCACTAGCTCCGCTTCAGGGGCTCCCTTCCCGCCCTGGGCCAGCGAGTGCAAGGGCCCGAGAACGCCTTGATCGCAACTAATCTGGTACTGGCCCAGCTGCTCCTCCTTCGGCCAGTGCTGCAGCGTCTCCACGCCAGCCGCAGGCGCCGTTACCCTCGTCATCGACTCGGGAAAGAGCATGTCAGTCTCTCCCAGCTCCTCGCAGCCGGTGTAGTCGACCAGCCCGTCCGAGTAGCCACCTGGGCCAAATCCATGAAGAGAAGGAATGCCGTTGCCAGCAGCACCGTCATCGTCCAGGGCAAGCCGACGCTGCCATTGAAAGGGCGCGCGCGCCTCAGCCTTTGGCAAACAGCCGCCGCCTGCACCACCCGACAGGCGGCGCTGCAGTGCCTGTGGAGGCTGAAACTGCTGGGACGAGTGCTCATAGGGTGTGTTCACGTACCTCTTCGCTTGCTGCCGCGCACACGAGCGCGGCATACCCCTGCCTGAGAACGACTGACCCCCATAGGCATCGTCGCTCTCGTACCCGCCTCCCAGTTCGTCGAGCGTAGCCTTGTCGCCGCTGCCCATAGGCGGTGCGACGGCTGTTCCATCGCTGTGGTTGAGCCGCTTGCTTGACGTGTCCGCTCCGCTGCCGGCGTGCGCGTCAGCGCCGGACTCGTTCCGAGCAGAGCTACCAGTGTCTGACAGCGCGCGGGAATGGCGACCTCCACTCACAGGTGGAATAGCGTTCGAGACGGGCACGCCGTTCTCGTACGCCTGACCTGTCCTCAGAGAGAGGACCATGCGGCGCTGGCGCACCGTGCGCCTGCCGCCGACCAAATGCAGGTTGCTCATCGTGGAGTGCGACGATCCCGCGGTGCGGTACGTCTCACCGCTCCGGGAGCTGAGGCCGCTGTAGGAACGACTATTCGCATAGTGCTGCGACGCGGCAGAGCTCACATCCGCCTCCGACATCGGGTCCACGGCGCTCCTAATCACGTCGCCACCAGCGGAGGCCGCCGCCACCGCTGCGGGCGCGTTCTTCTCCGTGTCCGAGCTCTTGTTGCGACGGTTTGAGGAGTTGCGATTCCCCGCGTTGCTGCATCCGCGCCGGGTCGCTCGCACGAAGTTTGGAACGAGCCCGATCGTGTAGAATCGGCCCTGATGCTCGAATTCCCAAAGATAAAACCCGGGTGCAGTAGCCTCGGGATGCGCGGACGGGGTGGTGTTCGCATCCGCGTCTCCCTCGGCATGAACGACGCGCTGACCACCGATGTCAGCGGGCGAGGCGCGTGAAAGGGCTTTGACGTTTGATGTTGTGAGTGGAGAAGTGCGCGCCGTACCATCTTTCGCGCCCTGCGCCGCGGGTGTGGCGGTGGTGAGTGGCGGATGAGTTGAGGGCCCCGCATTGAGAGCCGACGTCTGAAAAGATGGAGTTGCCTTGAGCTGAGTGGCCGTATAGTAGTCTAGCGGGTACGAGTTCACCCAGTGGCTGTCTGAGGTGTCCGCCAGACGGGCTTGCACATACAAGTTCTTTGACCACGACAAGATAATGTCCGAGACCACCGCCGTCGGCCGCGGCTCGCGCTCTCCGGGCGCGCGAACGCAGATGCTGTAGTCCCACTCGTCTTCCGGATCTGCATCATAGAAATCTATTGCCAGGGCCTCGTGGCCGGACAAGTCTTGCGCCACAGCCCAGTCCGCTTCGACGAAAGCACCGGTGCTGACCTCCACAGCCCGCTCGAGCACCGTTGCATGGGGGTACACTGCACTCCCGACCGTCAGCTGATTCGTTCCCACAACGCAGACCACCTTCACCGTCTCAGCGCCGGCCCCCGCAGCGGCAGGTGCGCCTCCGTCGGTGCTCCCTTTGGCGCCGCCGCGAGACCCACCGCCCACCGTGCTCCCGCCGCCGTGACCGAAAAGTCCGTCGCCGTCGGCCCTACTCTTCAGCAGCGCCTTCACCTCCGCACTCGCCGAGGTTGGCAGCGGGGCAGCGTGGATGGCGGCAGAGGGGAAAGCAGCGCTTGCGTCCACCACCACGGCAGATCCAGCATCGCCGACAAAGCCGGCAAACAGACACGCCGGCGTCGTCGGCGAAGGGTGAAAGTCAAGCTTCACGAAGCACTCCGCCATGAAAGCGCACAGCTCCGACGCAATCGCGTCACTCATCTCGGCCGCCAAATGATGCGCCGCGATGCGTATTCGCCGCAACGCTCGCGCCAGTCGCCGTGTCCACTGCAACTCAGCGCACCGCAGTCGCACCTCGCGCAGAAAGCATAAAGAGGGCACGTCCATCAAGAAGCATGCGAAGCGCGTACTCGGCAAAGGCGGATTACCCGGAAGTCCGGCACGACGGCACTGATCCACGTAGAGAAATGCTGCTTGGAACAACGCACGGCCAAGATGCTGCTCGCCAGCGGACTTGGAGATGAACGCGACGAGCTCGTACTCGGCGGGCTCCTCGCGGGTGCCGGCGCACTTGCCCTCCCCATCGCTCCCGGCGCTCTCCGCCGGCGGCCGAAGGAAGGCTTCTGCACAGGCCCGCGCCCGCTCTTGCCGCGCCGGCACCAGTCCGACAAAGCCGACGACCATAAAGGAGCAGTGGGGCGCGAACACCACACTGCCGTGCGGGGCGCCGCAGCGGTGGGCATTCGCCGCCGGCGACGCGCCCTCCCCTCTCTCGGAGGGGGCGATAGAGCTTGTCGGGTACTCGAAGCAAATCGCGCACGGCGTTGGCCGAATGGACGGGCCCTGCCGATACGTCCTCGACGGCTGTGTCGATGCCGGACCCTTCCGCGACGGCCCGAGGGCCCATAGACGGCGCGTGAGCTTCTGCTGATCGTACGCTTGCTGCATATCCTCGTTGGTCTCGTACAGGTCCTCCTCGTAGCAGCTGACGGTAGCCGCGTAAAAGGACTCGACTGTCGGGTAGTAGAGGTCTTGCGGCAGCTCGTTCATCTTTCCCCATGACTCCTTTCGGCAGTAGAACTGTATGCCCGGCTCTCTGTAGGCATTGTACAGCTGCTGCACAAACGGCAGCGAGGCCGGTGCCGCGTCAAGGCATAACTGCCCAGGGCAGTAATCGCGCCGCGAGCTGCGTGACGTGCTGGAGGTGTTAGTATCCGTGTGGGAGCTGTGACTGCTGGAGTTGGAGGAAGTTCGGGAGTCGGGCCGTGTCGCCGGATCCGGTTGTACGTAGTGCATGAACTTCTTCGTCAGTGGCAGCAGTGAGACCTCCTTTCGGCGACGGTCGACGCGCCAGGCCTTCTGCTTTCGCTCACGAAGTTCATCGAGGTACTGATCCTGCGCTTCTCGGCTCGGTGATGCGCCCATGAGTGATTCCGTGTAGCGGCCCCCACGCCGACGAAGGAAGAGGCAAGGCGGGCAACAGCCGAAGTCGATGGATGCGTGAAGAAATCACGCCACGTCGCCTTCTCGGCAAAGCGCGCGCTGCAGACGGAAGACACGGCGCAGAAAATCAACAGCAATTAAAAAAAAAGATGATGAAACGGAGAATGCTGTGCACACTGAGCGACGCTGAGATGTGAAGAGAAAAACGGATCAAACGAAAAGCAAAAAAGCCCTCGCCTCCTCCATACGGCCTGTGAGAGGGGACGCGAGGGAGCGGCGCACGTCAGCTGATTGGCGGTAAGCCTTTTTTTTGGGAGGGGGAGGGGAAGTGCGTTGGCGCTGAGGTACAAAAGGCATGAGAGAGAGAGAAAACGAGCACAGCAATGCCTTCTCTCGTATGGCTGACA
This sequence comes from Leishmania martiniquensis, assembly GCF_017916325.1. Taxonomy (NCBI): domain Eukaryota; phylum Euglenozoa; class Kinetoplastea; order Trypanosomatida; family Trypanosomatidae; genus Leishmania; species Leishmania martiniquensis. The sequence goes on from NC_090166.1 coordinate 535,520, forward strand.
GACAGGCGACCCTGGCAGAAGACGTCGTGTGTGTGTGTGTGTATGGGGAGGAGTCGGGGGGAGAGGGGAGGACGGAGCCGCCGATCACGAGGCACGTGGAAGAGGAGGGGAGGGGGTATCGGGGAGAAGATAGCGCCACCGTACCTCCGAGGCGCACCGAGGGAGGGAATAGATGGCGAAGTACAAAAGATGTCACGCCGCAGTGGTGCGCATACAAATATTGCGCGCACCAGACGCGAAATCTGTGCGGCCGTAGAAGCCGCCGACTCGCACGGCAGAGAAGCTGCTTGAGTGAGGAAGGAAAAAAACGGAAAGAGCCCTGTCCACTCCACATGCACAGGTGAGACACAGCCTCCGCCACCCCAGACTGCCATCGCATTTCACGCTGGAAAGGGGCGGGGTCGATGGATCAGATGCCTCTCGTTGCGTCACGCCGCGCCACAGCATCTCCTGCCAACAAAAATAGGCAGGCAGGATAAGAGCTGCGCATCGATAACTCTGTCACGCCGTCCACGGGTACAATAGGTTGCCGCCTCCCCCCTCCTCCTCCTCCCTGCGCGCGATTCCGCCGCTCTGCCGAGAGACCGTCGCACAATCGAATGGAAATAAACAGAAAGAGCCGCACCTCGTCCACAAGTCAACGACTCAGCTGTTAGCCGGCGCATATGGAAGCCTTAAAACTCGGCGGGTTCGCCCAAGTGCGTGACTCGCTAGGCAGGCACACATCCAACGTACCTGAGAGCCGCTCACTCAGCTCAGTACCGTGCGGCAGAGAGAGGGGCGCCAAGACAAGAGGCCTCACGCCAACGGTCGGGGGGTCGCCTTGATGGCACGAAGACATCCATTAGCGATCCATCACTTGCACTGACGCAGGAGCGACGCGACCGCGTCCTCCACGCGGCGCTCACGCTCTGCCGTACTCAGTCCAGTGCCTCCGCTATCCGCATCGCACGAAGTCGGCCCGCTGACCGCACCCGCAGCATCCTCCCGCGACAAGTGCTCACGGGCAACAGTCACCGCTGCACTCTGCGCTAACATCCCGTAAAACACAGACGCGCGTCGTTCCAGCAGCTCTCGAGGCGACCCCATCTCCACCACGCGTCCGCGATCCATTACAAGCACAACGTCGTACGCCGCCACGGTGTGCAGCCGGTGCGCGATCGTCACCACCGTGTAGGCGCCAAACTTCTCGGCCACTACACGCTGCACCGTCTGATCCAATCTCGCGTCCACGTTCGCCGTCGCTTCGTCCATCAGAATGAACGCGCTCCCTTTTTTCAGCAGTGCACGCGCTAAGCATAATAGCTGGCGCTGGCCAACACTGAAGTTCGACCCGCCCGCCTGCACCACAGTTTCTAGTGCAGGCGTGCCTCCAAATACGGTATTCGGCCTTCTAGTAAGCGCCGACGGCATCGCAGCTGTCGGAGAGATAGCCGGGGAGCAGCAGCCACCGCTTTCCACGAACCCTACGGCCACCAGTGCTTCTAGCACCTCCCTGTCCGTCGCGTCGCCGAACGGGTCCACGTTGCTGCGCACCGTCCCGTCGAACAGCAGCGGGTCCTGCGGGATCATGGAGAAGAGCCGGCGCAGTGTAGGCAGCGGGTACGTCCGCGCGTCGCGCCCGCACACGAGGATGCGCCCGCCGCACACGTCCACCAGCCGCAGGAACGCCAGCAGCAGCGTCGACTTGCCGCTGCCGGTGCGCCCCACCACGCCCACCTTCTGCCCAGGCGCCACGGCGAAACACACGTCGCGCAGCACCAGCGGCAGACCCGGTCGGTACCGCATGTCCACGTGCTCCAGCCGCAGAGCGCCGAAATCGCGGCCGGCGTCGCTCCCTGTAGCACCTCCCTGCCACGCAGGCGCGCCCTCATCGTCATCACCAGCCGCGACGACGATTTCGCTAGCAGCGCTGGCGCTCCAGTTGCTATTCTCGCAGCTGCCGTTGTGCGCCATCCCATCCTGCATAGCGTACGCTTCCCGCGGCTCCAGTAGCAGCGCTTCCTTCGGCACGCAGCGAATGTAATGGCACACACGCTGCACACTGTTCATGCTCGCCTCGACAACAGCAGCGAGGTCTAGGATGGAAGAAAGCGACCAGCTGAGGTCGAGGCACATGGTGAGGCTCAGCGAGATCAGGCCCACACGTGCCTCCGGCATCACAGGGGACGCATCTATCAGCTTCTCTAGCACGCCGATCAGCCCGACAGCAACAATTACGAAGGCCGCAATGTACTCGATCCGGAGAGCGAGCCACAATGTCATCACCTTCTCCACATACGTGCAGCTATACACGAGATCCAGCCGTCGAAGCGCCTCCGCGAGCAGCACGTGCGACTTGTCGTATACTGCAATGGTTGCGCGGCCGTGCACCACATCTTCTAGTAGTGAGAACAATGGAGACTGAGCCACGCTGCCGCGCCGCCGCACCTCACGCACCACTGTTGCGTAGAACTTCAGCAGGCGTCCAAACGCGTAAGCCGCCAACAGCAGCACGACAATACTAAAGGGCGACGTGTACAGCGTCACTGCTAGCGACGTCGTGATGTACCCGCCGATGCCCAGAAATGGAATGACGTTCGCCGGGAGCTCGTCATCGAGGACGAAGATGTCCTTGCTGAACCGGTTAACGGCGCGGCCCAGCGGCGTTCGGTCAAAGAAGGCAAGCGTGGCGGAGCTCACCGTATGCAGGAGAGTGGCGTGCAAGCGGCGGGCAGCGCGGCGGGAGCACTGCAAAATGAATAAATCGTTGGCGGAGACGGTGAGAGAGGACGCCAAGAGAAAGCCGAGATAGACGCCGAGCTGTTCGTTGGCGGAGAGAAAGGAGCCAAAGGAGTTCACAGACCACAGCGTTAGCCAAACACTCGTGGCCGTTGAGAGGATTTCGCCGAGGAGGCACTGCAGTGTAGCGCGAATGGCGACGCGCAAGCCTCCCCCTGCCTCAAAGTAGGTACGGTACACGCTCCACGGTATGTGCCCCGTCTCCTTCTCCTCCATAGTCATCAAGTCGCCACCATCGGCTGCATCCTCATCACCGCCGAGACCACCTGAGTCATTCGCAGAGCGCAGCACGACGCTAGACGTATGTGTGGCGTCTAAAGTCCTTAGCAGCGTACAGCCATCGTCAGTGCAGCTCTTCGCGTTCGCGTCCTCACTGTCTCGCGAGTCGCGCCGGTGAAGCTTTAGCGAAGTGCCGTCAATCCTCTGCACCAGCTCGGCGTCCTCTTGGGCACCGCCACAATCAGCACCAGCATGCAGAGCGCGGTCCAGCTCCTCCGGCGTGGCATCCAACGCCCTCACGCTCGCAACAGGCAGCCCCGCCGGACTCAGTTCCTGGTCTTCCGCCACAGCCGGATCGCCACCGCCACCTGCACCGTTCTTGCCTGAAGCCGAAGCGGCGGTGGCAGCCTCCTCGTGCTCCACGTGCGCCTTCCACTCCGAGGAAGCGTAAGCAGCATAGCTGCCTGCGAACACGACGGAGCCCTCGCGCAGCACCACCACCTGGTCCGCATGCGGCAGAAACTGTAGCTGGTACGTCGCTAGCACGCGTGTCTTGCCGGCCAGTGCACGCAGTACAACCTCGCCCATCACGCGCCGCCCAACGTGCGCGTCCAGCGCCGACAGCGGATCGTCCAGGACGTACATGTCGCAGTCCGCGTAGACGGCGCGCGCAAGGCTGACGCGCGCTTTCTGCCCGCCGCTCAGGTTGATCCCGCGTTCGCCGATCTCCGTCTGCATCCCTTGTGCCATCTGTTCTAAATCCGCATCCAGCTGACAGCTTCGCAGAGCGCGCGCAAGCCTCTCGCACACTGCCGTACGGCTGCCGCCGCGCTGCGAGAAGGCGGCGGTCCCAGACGCTTTCTCGGCGCACCGCAGCGGCGAGTACACTGGCGCCAATTCGCGGCCGAACGCACCATCGCCACCGGCCCCAGCGGCTGCAGTAGCCCGCGCGGTACCGTGCCGATGACCTTTGAAGAGCGTCACATTCGCCTCCAGTGTCGCCTGCATTATCCACGGCTGCTGCGGCACGTACGCCACCGACCGCGCCACATCCACGCGCCCCTCGAACCGATACGCACCGAGCAGCGTCGCCAGCAGCACAGACTTCCCGCTCCCTGTCGCACCGACGACCATCGTCAGCTTCCCGCGCGGAAACGAAACGCCCACGTCACGCAACAGCGCCTTGTCCTCCATCGCGTACAGCTCTCCAGCAGCATCACCGCTGTCCTCGTCCTCACCGCCCGTCAGTATCGCGTCACCGTCGCCATGCTCCGCAGCATCAGGCGCCGGCTCCCCATCACCTTCGCTTGTGGCAGGTGAAACAGCCGCCCTCCGCCACTGAAGCTCCACAGGCACGAGGCGGCGCAGCACCGCACACAGTATTCTCTCCGTCACGCGGCGCAGTCCTCCGTGTCGCGGTTTGTACACAGGCAGAGCGTTAGGAGACGACACAAGTACCTTTGCAGCGTTGACTGAAGCAGCGCTCAGCGTCTGCGCATCCCTGTCGGCAGCACCACCACCCGCCGCGCTGAACACGCGCTCTGCGTGCTCCAGAATGATGTGCGAGTCATCGCTTTCCAGGAACTGCGTGATGCGACCTGCCGAGACCGTGAACTTTGCCAGCGACGAGAACGCCTCGGGAAGCATCATGACTGGGAAGGTTATAGCGCTCACAACGGCGATAAGGGGGAGCACGACGGATGCATCGAGCCTGTGCCCGCTGAGGGTGTAGGAGGCGAGAACAGCGGCGATCATGAACGTCGGGGTGGAGAACACGCATGCCCATAGCCCCACCTGGCATATCTGCAGCCTTCGTCGGAACCGCAATTCCTCGGCCCGGGCGCCGGATTCGATCGCCGAGATGAACCTTGACTCCCATCCCATCGTCTTGACGACACGGATGCCAGAGAGCAGCTCGCTCGTGCGGCGCAGGCGCTGATCCGTGCAGCTCGTCAAGCTCTTTTGTGCGCCGCCCACCGCATTTGTTAGCGCAGCCTGCACAGGCAACGAAGCAGCAAAGAGTACCACAGCCGCCAGGGCACTCGGCCCCACGAGAACAAAGAGAAAGGCGACGTACAGCGTCAGCATTGACGGGGCCATCCAAAGGTACATCATCTGCATGGGAAATTCCTTTATGTTCTCTATGTCCGAGCTCGCCATCGTCAAGATGCGCCCGATGTTCAGGTCCGGCCGCGACAACTCATCCGGCGACACCGTCAGGCACTTCTCAAACACCAGTGCAAGTGCAGAGGTGCGCCAAAGGCTCGACAGACGCCGACTGCGGTGCATCCCTTTATTCACAAAGGCTGGCTGGGCGATCTTCAGGATCGCAAAGACAGCAAAGAAGAAGAGCCCCCTGTGCACCCCGTCAAGTTCTTTGTTCGACTGCAGAAACAGCACGAACTGCTGTAGCAGCCATGGCGTTAGCACTTCGCACATCATGCCGCCAATCGAAGGCAGGAATACCGCCATCAAGTCGCCACGGAACGTGCGGAGCAGGGCCCTGAGCAGAGACGGCGCACGAGGCGGGCGTGGACACTCCATATCCGCAAGCCCACCTTCCGCAAGCGGGACCAGATCCCGCACGTACTCGCACGTGCACCGCGGCCGCCCGGACTGCACCTGATGGAACAGACGCTCGCCATGCACATACCCGTCGTGCACCACTTCAGAGTCAGCATCACCAGCCAGCCGCTCGCGGTACCGCGGCAGCGCGCTCTCAGCGTCCCACTCCACGCCTCCAACAAGTTCGTGAGGTGTGTCGCTCGACCGCACGTACCCGACCCAACGAAGCCGACCGTGCACACCGCCCTCACCACGGAACCTCACACGCGCTCGCTCGTTCACAGCGAGCACGCTCGCCCCTCCATAGGAGCTGTGACTGTCAAGATCACTACTCTCTCTAGCACCTACAGTGTCGCTGCCGTCCCTACCAGGAAGTGGAAGCGCCGCCTCCACACGCGAGCGCCACACATCACGCCCAGCGCGCACTTCCTCTTCGCGAAAGGCGCGACTCAGCAATGCACCGCAGTACACAGCGCGGTGCGTACGCTTCGGCACCGGCATGTAAGACTCCTCAAGACGCTCCCGCCATGCTAGTGTGATGTACGGGTCAAGCCAGCTCAGCCAGTACCGCGACACAGCACCGCTCAGCTCCTCCGGTGCCTCCTCCAGTGACCCGCGCACCGCAGCCCAGTCCGGCTCCTCGCCCCTGCTGCCGCTGACGTGTACTGGCGCCTTGGTAGGCAGGCGCCACAGCCGCCGATTCACCTCCGCAAACGAGCAGACGCCCTCGCTTTCGGACCCCGCCGCCTTTCCCGGCCGAACACTGCTCATGTGGCTGTTAGAGATGCGTGAGAGCCTGCCAGAATAAGTGCACTGGTGAAGAGTGCGAAAAGAGTGGCCCGTATGACAACCAAAGTGGCCTTTGGGTTTCGGCTGCGTCAACGGATTTCACATGCGAAGTGGAGAAGGAGAGCGCCGCGGCAATAAGCGCAGCCCGCGATCACCTGCTGGAGCGCCTGCCGCACAGAGGTCTGAGGAAAGCCACCCATATATATACATACATATACACAGGTCTTCACCTCTTCCAGCACCGTGTACTGGAGGTTTGCGCAGCGGCAACAGGTGCTTTCGGGAAGGAGAGATGGAAGCCCTGCGCGATGCCGCTTGCTGGAGCACAAGAGAGTCGCGCCTGCACCTGTCGCACGGGTGGTAAGCTCTGTGAGAAGCAGAGCGTCGCCTCATATACTGTAATGCTGCCGTTCCAAGGCAAATACGGCAAGATCATTACCAATGGGGTAACAGACGCACCGCTGCAATCGCACTACCCTGTCACCTCACAGCAACGCGAACACACACAAAAAAGGGGATGCCAGCGCACAGCGACTCGCTGTTGCGATTCACAATTCGCACCAAATTGATGAAAGGCAAACAAGACGGATGAGAGCGACCTATTATGCTATGCAGATGCTTAGCGGTAGAGCCGCCCAAGACACTCTGTAATCTCTCTGTCTGTGTGGGTATAGACACACAGCGGCTTTTCACGCGCGTTTCCATCCGAAAGAATGATAAGTGAACGGAGATTCCTTAGAATCGCACAAAAGACTGCAACGCGAACAAGCTAAAAAAAAATGAGACCCTTCGCAGGTCGATGCAGCGTCGGCTACGTTTTTCGACCAATTCCTCCAGAGGAGGGGCGGGAGGTTGAAGGGAAGACCGTCAGCGCACACAAGGCCTACACCCCACAAAGAATCTCTAAAACGAGATCAGAGAGGTAGGGGGCAGCGTGGCCGCTAGCACTCGAGCATGCAGAGGTCCCTTTTCTTCTGGCGCCGATTCCTTCTCTGGACTCTGGGCAGCGGAGCCGGCAGAAGATGCAGCGCGCACACACACACACGCACAAGTATATGAGTATATATGTATGTGTGTGTGTATGTGTGCATACAACGAGGTGGTCACAGCTTCAACGAACGATCCAATGTTGGCCTCCGCCTCGGGCGCCGCCCCTTTGCCGCCGCAAGCCGCAGACCTTCCCCTTCTTCTCCCTCCCCAGTGCTCAACGCTACGCTCGCGAGCACGGGCGATGACGAGGTGCGGCCGGAGAGAGCGCCGAGGTGAGGTTATCCGCTGAGGCAGCCGACGCACACAGGCCAGGGCACCGACAAGTGGCTGCGCTCCCTCTCATGTGAGTTCCTCCAAGCACAGGCACGCGTGCGCGATTGGTGACGTGAGCACAGGCGGCACACGCAGCAGGCACGTGACGAGGACTGCTGAGCGGGGGAAAAGACGCAGAGGGCGCGCCAGCAGCTGCTGAGAGTGTCTTCTGTTGGGGGAGAGGGAGGAGGGTGCGGAGGGCGCACCGCAGCTCACAGAGCGACGCGTGCGAGAGAAAAGGAGATCACCACTGCGAAGGCACGAGAGAAGGTGAGAGGCGGATGTCGTTGGGAAGGAGCGAATGAGGGACGAGGTAGACAGCAGCTTCGAACGGGCCCGCGTGTTTGCGCGCCTATGTGCGCGCGGAGGCTGAACCGAAGAGCGGCAAGGCGGAGAGGGCGGGGGGCAATTTTATCAAGAGGGAGAGGGGCGCGATGTGGTCACGACGAGGCAAAACGTCAGCCGAGAGCCTGGCAGAGCACGACAAGCAGACGCACTTCGTTGATCGCAGCGCTGTGCTGCTCCTCGCACGCCAATGTGAGTGACGCAGGTGCGCTGAATGACGCAGAGATGAAAGCGTTCGAGCGCACGTAGAGGCCGTGGAAGAAGAGCCGTGGCGTGCAAGCCCTTAATAGTGATAGCGATGCGCCACCACAAGGGGAAGGTCATGGCGAAAGGTCCGTCAGGCGTCGCACCGTGCGCGGACGCAGGAGAGAAGGGGTCAGAAAGAGAGAGAAGTGAGCAGAGCAAGCCCCTCATCAATGCAACATTTTGCCGCACACACACACCGTGCTGCCGCGCGATTTGGCCCACAATCACACACGATCTGGGCAGGCGCAGAGGTGGTGAAGGGCACGCGCCCGGCGCGTGTGCATCAGCGAAGCTACGACTGGGAGGCAGAGAGGGTGGCGTCGTCGTGATAAAGGAGGGGGGCTCTAGAGCGCGGTGGGACGGGGATGGGGGCCGGACAGCCGCGCTCGGTGAAGGGACACTCTCCGAGGGGCACATGCAGAGTGCCGCGAAGAAGCAGGTTGGGAAGGCCTCGTAGCTCCTTCCGAGCGGCTAGGAAAGCTGGTCGAGTCGGAGGGAGTGTGCAGGTACAGTGCGCGGGCGATCTCTGCGCGGAGACCACTACTGGCGGAGACCAGCACAAGCGAAGAGGCACAGTCTGCCCCTTTACCCTGCTGCCCTTCGCTTCGCCTCCCACCCTCCGCCACACCGTCGCAGCGCGTGCCCGTCGGCGCGGTGGCCGCCTCCGCCGAGAAACATCCTTTGCCCAGCCCCGCTAGAGTACACCTCAGCTCGTCACCTGTGCGCGGCGATAGCACGCACACACACACGCACGATTCCGCTGCTAACCGCGCGCCTTTTTCGTCTCTCTTTAGTTTGCTGCGACCAATGGTTGCCTTTGCTGCACGTTGGCGCCCGTTCCACTCTCACGTGGGATATGGTCGCATAAGGGGGGAGGGGACCACCGGAAGCGTGCGAGGCGAAACCTAAAAAAGATAAAAGGGAAGAGGGAGGGGGCAAAGCCACGCTGAAGTGATCACGTACAAACGAGCCAATGCCTAACCTCTGAGGTGCAGAAAATCAGCATTGTCACCGTCGCCAGTTGCATAGGGGGGAGGGGTAACGATAGACAATAGGCCAGGATTGAGAGAGGTGGGGGGGCAGCTCGACTGTCCGCCTGTCAGCGCTGGGATCTCTTGTCCTTGCCGGGGCCCCCTCTCTGCCGCCCCGCTGCAGGCTGAGAAGGAGATGCAGAAGTCTACGGAGGATACAGATGGAGACGGGAGCGATCAAAACAGTAACGAGGGGACGAGCAGAGGAGGGAGACACACCTGCACAAGCGAGCGCGCATCGCAACAGAGGCATCATGTGGCGGCGTGGGCAACTTCACCGCCCGAGAGAGAAAGGAAGCGGCGGAAGTCCTGTCGGGCAGCCACAGCAGTCGATGCAGCCTCCTCCTCCCCCGCCCCCTCCGGTCATAAAGGGGGAAGAGAAGTCGCGCGCAGCATACGCCACCGCTTTGGTGCGCGCGTCTGTCGCTGCGCGCCTCCCTTTTCTTTCCTCTCTGCACACGCGTATCCGAGACAGGGCGGCAAGGGGGAGGAAAGAGTGCGCGGAATCACTGCGGAAGACGGCGCGTTGCCTCCCCCCTTTCACTCCCATCGCACCCGTGGCGTTTCCCTCTGCGGCATGCAGCACGCGTGGAGACGGTGGTCGAGCGGGAAAAGAGAGACAGAGAGAGGCGCCGGCAGAAAATGAAGCTGCGGAAGCGATCACAGCTCAACAGGCCACTGCAGCTCACTCCGTCTCCTCAAGCGCTGTCTGCCTCGTTGCCTCGTCTTCCTCTCGTGCCCTCAGCACAGCCCGCCCCACTGCCAAGGATGTCCATCGCCATCGCCACGCAGCTAAGAAACTCGCCGTGGCACTCCGCATGGCAGCTCAAAGGCCAGAGGAGGGGACGCTGCAGCCTGGCCCCGGCCAAACACAAAAAAAAAACGCAGAAAAGAAGCGCAGAATGAGTCACAAAATAAAAAAGAAGCTTAAAGAACGCCTCCCACGAGGGAGTCGAGCCCAGAGACGATCTCAAAGGCTTTAGCGGGAAGGGAAAAGGGCGCCTGCGCACACGCCTGCTCCGGGGAGTAGAGAGCGCACGCACGCACACACACACTATAGAGAAAGAAAGAGAGATGAACGAGAGAAGGGATCGCATCCGTTAGAGGGCGGGAAAAAAAACGAGGAAAGGGGCAGCAGCCGTCAGGTTGGTGTCCAAGAAACGTACACAGGCGAGAGGTAAGCGAGTGCGCGTAGGTTGGGAGGGGGGCGAGGGGGGCAGCGAGAAGGCAAAGCGTAGGGCAGCAATGGGCAGATGCGCTGCCTGCGTGGGCCAAAGCCTCGGCACAATGCGTATCAGTCGCACTTGATTTCCTCCCACGCGGTGCAGCCGCCGGCTGCGGCCCCTCTCCCCATGCCGTCCCCCTGACCGCCTCTCCCTCTCCCCCTTCGCCGCCTTCGCTTTTTTTTCGCTGTGTCGTGAGCACAAAGAAGGAAAACGCGGTCGCTCTTTTTTTCGCTTGAGCGATCCGCTGTCGCCATGGAGCGGACCACAGAGAGAAATGGGGGGAGGGGGATGCGCGGGTTCGAGTGTCCGTGTCAGTGTAGGGGGTGAGGGGGCAACAGCCAAATCAGAAACAAAAGAGGGGCAGAGAGGTGCCACACCGCCTCATGCACACCATCGCACCATCATAGAGAGAGAGCGCCTCCCCCCGCCCGCCCTCCTCGCTCTAGGCTGCGGACGGTGTGGCTCCCCGCGCCCACCACAATGTGGCGCCGGATGTATTTGCGCGAAAAGGGGAAGAAGCAGAGAGAAAGGGTAAAAGAAAAGGCGCGAAGGCACCAGCGAAGAATGAATAGAAATTTCAATGATGAAGCACCCTGCATCTGCGAGCGAAGAGTCGCGCCACGACGAAGGCGCCGAGAGACGACGAGTGGCCGTGCGCACATACGCATGCAAAGAAAGCGCGAGGAGACGGAAAGGAGAGCGGAACAGAGAGGCGCAATGCAGACGAAACAGAATCAGCAGTCCGTCGCAGCCTGAGCGGCGCCGCCATCGAGCCCCTCTCTTGTTCTTTCCCCTCGCTCTCCACCGCCGCGGTGTGCACTGGCACACCTCCTCGGCCTCCTCCGCGGCACACAAGCGCCTCTCTTATCCTCGCACACAGCCGCACACACATCCACCACTCTTTCCACATCCACGACGCCTCCGGTGTCGCCTCTTCATCCGATGGCGGCAGCGCACAACGGCGTTGCGCGGCCGCAACACGAAAGCTACACGGAGGAGAGAGGGGAGGTGAGGGAAGGGGCGGAGAAAGCGAGCTGTGCCGAAAAATGCCAAGTACAGCCGAGTGCGCTCAGCAGGGCGATGGAGGCCCGCAGACGACGGCGGGACAGGCGACAGAGGCGTCAGAAAATACGCGTCTCGCCGAAGCCTACGGGCCGTGAGCTCGGAGCACACAAGCGCGTCAGCGCCACTCTCTTAGCAAGAGAGCACGCCTCAGCGGCCGAAGCAGCAGAGCGCACAGAGCTAAACAGAAGAAAACGAAGCGCTGATGAACGAATAGAATAGAGGCACACGAGCGAAAGAGCACCGCAAGGCGCTTCAATGCCTTCTCCGCGCCTTCGTGCGCTGCTCTGAGTCCAAGCCCGCCCCCGCCAGCACGCGCACTCAGCAATGTGCAGCGCGCTTCGTTCGACACGGCCCTTTCGCTCACTCGCCCACTCTCTCTCGGTCTGCGTCCGCGTGAGCGACATCACAGGCTCTGCCAGATGCGCAGACGCACACAAAAGCACAGCCAGTGCCCCTCACCTCACAAAGCAGAGGTGGGCGCGCCACTACACCCCGCACCAGACCGGGCGCGGCGGCCAGTGCGTGTATACACCACAGAGAGAGGGCGTTTCCAGGGTGCAGCCAGCAGCGACACAAATGGCGAGGAGGAAAACACCGACGACGAGCAAATCGCACGAAAACGTTAGACAGACGGCGCGAGTGCTGATGAAGCGCACGTCACCCCGCTGAGACGGGAAGTCGAAGGCACCCGCGGAAGCAAAGCAGCAATGGGCAAAAACGTTTTGGTGCGCAAGAGGAAGCGCGGCGTTGGGGGTGGAGAGGGGTGGCGCAGAAGCGCGTGACCATATCGGGAAAGAATGCGGAGGAGGTGAGTGAATCCAGCGTGCAGTGTGCACCAAACACCTCCGTGTCGGGGGGCGGGGGGGCAACAACCTGCTGCAGGGCAGAAGGAAGACGAAGAGGGTCTGGTATGTGCGGTAGCGATCGACTCTTTCCTGGAGGCGCACCTGAGCGCGTGCGTGAGCTCGCGCGCCCACGCATCCCACTCGTTTCTCAGCACCCGGAGAATCGACGAGAGTCGCCGATAGGCGCCCGAAGGCGTGGCACGGCCACACGTGCACATGCACCGAGCAGAAAAGGCAACCACTCCGCAGCTGCGGAGTACACCAACACAGAGAGAGGCAGCTGAGTACGGGTGCCACAATCTCACCGTCAGACGCCAGCCTCAGACAAGCATCGCACTCGCAGCAGCCAGCACCATCGCGAGCACGACGCCGGCAGCGGCAGTCTCTACGGGAATTACAGCCGCATCCCCACCGCTCCGCCTCACGCACAGACCAGCAGCAGTGAGCAGGTATCCAGGGCTGCACACACTGCAGCGCATGGGACTTCCCGGAATGGACGATTCACACTTCGGCACCACGGACAGGGTCGGGCAGGGCGTGGTGGTGGGCGCCGCTGTCGTAGTCGTGGTGGTGGGTGCCGCTGTCGTAGTCGTGGTGGTGGGTGCCGCTGTCGTAGTCGTGGTGGTGGGTGCCGCTGTCGTAGTCGTGGTGGTGGGTGCCGCTGTCGTAGTCGTGGTGGTGGGTGCCGCTGTCGTAGTCGTGGTGGTGGGTGCCGCTGTCGTAGTCGTGGTGGTGGGTGCCGCTGTCGTAGTCGTGGTGGTGGGTGCCGCTGTCGTAGTCGTGGTGGTGGGTGCCGCTGTCGTAGTCGTGGTGGTGGGTGCCGCTGTCGTAGTCGTGGTGGTGGGCGCCGCTGTCGTAGTCGTGGTGGTGGGTGCCGCTGTCGTAGTCGTGGTGGTGGGTGCCGCTGTCGTAGTCGTGGTGGTGGGTGCCGCTGTCGTAGTCGTGGTGGTGGGTGCCGCTGTCGTAGTCGTGGTGGTGGGTGCCGCTGTCGTAGTCGTGGTGGTGGGTGCCGCTGTCGTAGTCGTGGTGGTGGGTGCCGCTGTCGTAGTCGTGGTGGTGGGCGCCGCTGTCGTAGTCGTGGTGGTGGGTGCCGCTGTCGTAGTCGTGGTGGTGGGTGCCGCTGTCGTAGTCGTGGTGGTGGGTGCCGCTGTCGTAGTCGTGGTGGTGGGTGCCGCTGTCGTAGTCGTGGTGGTGGGTGCCGCTGTCGTAGTCGTGGTGGTGGTGGTCACCATAGTATCATTGCATGGCAACATGGTCGCACAGTTGGGCAAGCGATGCTTGACGTCGACGCCCACGAGCAGAGTTGGGCGCTCCTCCCAGGCAGCCGGAACGCAACCGCAGAAGTTGTTGTTCTGCAGGCCCAATCGCTCAATAGACGGCATGTCGGCCCATGACGCCGGAAAGGAGCCATACAGGCGGTTCCGCTGCAGGTGAATCTGCTGAGTCTTCGGCATCGCACTCCATGCCTCGGGAAGAGTGCCATTGATCTTCGTGCCCGAGATGCTGATGACCTCGAGGGAGGGCATTGAGCCCCACTCAGCCGGCAGCGTCCCCGTAATATTAGTGAAACTGAGTGTCAGCAACCGTAGCGAACTCATCGAGCTCCACGAGGCAGGTAGCGTCCCACTTATGTTCGCGTAGCCAAGGTTGATCGTCGTCACTCTCTGCAGCTTAGACCAGCTGCTCGGCAGTGTTCCTCTCATCCCTTCTCCCTGATTCATGAGGGTGATCTGATCAATCCTGACCTTCGAGTAGTCGACCGCCTCCGGCATTTCGGGAAGAGTGCCCACAGCAGAGACGCCAGAGGTGAGGAAGGTGACGTTCGAATTAAAGCACGCAACGCCATCCCACCGACAGAAGTCACTCCCGGTCCACCCCAGCGATGGCATGGCAGAAGCGAACGCCCGCATCACCTTCAGCGTGTTCGACTTCTCCGAATCACTCATTCCAGACGAAGCCGATGCGCCAGCCAAACCGCTCTCCAACAAGACGTTGCCCTCAACGACACCCCATGGCTCCGCCGCCCTGGCACGGGCCACCGGTGCAGCAAGCACGAAGAGCAGCGCAGCCGCCACAGCAATCCCAATCGCCGCCACACGAGGGCACGACTGAGCCATGGGAAACAGGAGAGGAGACGGAGGGGTAATATACAGTCAGAAGGGTGCGCCAAGACGATGGCAGCGGCACCGCTTCGGGATGGGCAGCGTAGGTACACGCGAGAGTCGCTGCCGCAATGGAGCCTCCCCTTCTTCGGGCACGGAGCCGCAAATCACACCACAGAGGGAAAAGAGAGCACGAGAGAAGAGCCAACACTGCGCGTACAGGCGCGGTGATGTGTTGGGGGGGAAGCGGGGAGGGGGGAGGGCGCAAGCGGCGAAGCTCTTCCTTTACGTTATCAACAGTTATGGTACAAAAAAAAACAGAGCAAGTCAATGGGACCGCTGAGAAGACGCCTGAGAGTCAGCGGCGGAGAGGGGCGAGAGAGTCGCCTGTAGCGGCGGTGCGAGGAGGGGGAGAGTGGCATTGGAAGGAAGCATACGGGAAGGGCGCGAGATGCCGAGTGAATGGTGGGACGTGGAGCACGACAGCGGTGCCGGCGCGGCGTTGAAAAGCACGGTAAGGGCAGCAAGGTGGGACAGAAAGGAAGGAGGTAGTGGAGGGAGAAGCAGCGCACACAGCGTGGCGTCCATGGAAGGCCAGCATGCAATGCGCTTCGTATGAGGCGCGGGCCTCACCGCAAAGGCGGCAAGATGGCTTTGCACACGCGCGCACACGAAACGAGGCAGCGAGAGCGCGAGCAGCCAACGCCACAGGCGCGACGTCCCTCTTTGCTTCGCTCTCGCTCCGGCAACGGCAGTTTCCGAAGGTGCAGAGCACCGTCCTGGTAGTATTCCCCCTTCCCCCTGCGCACTCCACGGGCGCAGAGACAGATCCCGCACGCACGCATTCTTGCCGCTCCCTCCCGCTCCTTTCTCCGCACGCGAGCACATCCGCCCCTTCCTCTTCCACAGGCACACACACACATGCTCCGCGCTACAGTTTTCTGAAGCTCATCGCGGTGACCTTCGCCACCACCCCTCCCCTTCTCCCCTGCCAGTCCCTGGCAGACGGCACTCGAGTCGGGCGCCATGACGCCCAGCGCGAGGTGGTGGTGGTGCACAAACGCACGCGAGGCAGCGAGAGAGGAGGGTGGGGGAGGCGGTGAGAGGAAACGTAAGGCGGGCGGCAAAGCACGGCGATTTCTCTTTCGGGTGCTTCATCGCTTTTTCGCACATGCGCACGCTTTCCTTCGCTTCCTTTACCCTCTGCGTGAGTGGACAGCGGCGGGGGATGTCCACTGCAGTACCGGTGGCATGCAACCCCATCTGCGACCGACTGCTCTGCGTCTTTCACCACGGCTGTGCGCACGCCCACGCAGCTTCATGCGCGTACACCCGGCATTTGTCAGCGTTCGGTCCACCTGGTGGAAAGGCGTAGGCACAGCGTGAGGATGTCGAGTCTCTCTCTGCAGAATGGCGCCGGTTAGTCTCAGTGAGTACGGGCACTCGTCAGCCCGTTTCCTCTCTCCACCGAGAAAGAGTGCGGGAGATGCAGAGGAGGGGGGTAGGGGGCGATACGATTCGGCCTTCGTTCGTCGTGTGGTGCGCGGAAAGGGAGGGCAGGAGCACGGCGGAGAGGGGGAGAGCGGGAAGAGGGGGCGGAGAAAATGCCTTCATGTGCCCGCCCGACGGTCACGCATGCGTGCAGCCGAGCGTTGATTTACGCTGGGCTACTGCAGAGGTGTGATGGCAGAGGAGGAGAGCCGAAGTCGGGTGTCGGACGTCAGAAAAGCTCAATGCAAGGCGAAAGAGAGAGGGGGGTGGCGAATCGCAGCGAAGAGTCGGGGAAAGAGGGCGGAAGATGAAGAAAAGGGCAACGGTAAACAAAAAGGCGCAAGAAAGAAATATCCACACGCCGCCCCACGTGGGCCTCGGCGTAACGATGCAGACTCGGCCGACTCCGCCGCAACAGGGCGCTGCACCTCTTGCCCCCTCCCTCTTTCTTTCCCTGTTGGTCGAGGAGGGGGGGGCGCGCACGCGGCTGCGGCTCATTCGTTCTGTCGCCTCTGTCTGCGCTTGTGTGGGAAGGAGGAAGAAAAGGGAAGACGCAGAGGGCAGAGGCGTTGGCGTAGAGAAGATAACGGTCGCTGTGTGTGAGGGGGAGGGAAGGGGACGGATTCGCAGAGACCTGCGCTCAGTGTCCAAGGCACTCCGTCACCGCGGCCATCAGAGCCTCTTCCCGCCTCGTGAGGGCCACCAAAAGGAAGAAAAAGGCGGAGGCTGAGCAGCAGCAGCAGCAGCCGGAGAAGAGAGAGAGACATATGTGAGGAGACGATCACCAGCCGCAATGAGAGAGGCAGCCGATGAAGCACACACGCACACCGCTACGAAGAGCACTGTGCCCGCTTGAAGAGAAGGCCCCCCCATCGCGCACGCCCCGCCGCACCGAGAGAGGCGCCTGTTGCACCGAAGGTCTCGAGTACCCCTGCAGCAACCACACGTGCGCAGAAGGCTCTCTCTCCTGGCACCCAATCGCCATCATCCAGCTGCCTCGCAGCACCGCTGTGGGGCCGAAGAAAAGAATAGCAGCGGCACACCCCTCCTCCCGCCTACTCGCCATCAGCCCTACCGCTCACGCGTGCCTTGAGCCCGGCAGGGCAGGAAAAGCCGTTCGCTTGCGCATGTGCGCGGTGAGATCGCTCGGGGTGCGGCACAACGACGACGACGGAGAGGAAGAGAGGGGGAAGGGGGCTGGCGCAGAAACGGGAGAATCCGGGGGGAGGAGGTCAGGCAGTCGTGGAGAGGCGTTGAGGAAACCAGCGCACCACAGCGAAGAGGCTCAGGGGAGGGCACGTCGTCGTGAGGCCAAAGGTAGGGGCTGAGACCGATGCGAGAACGAAACAGACACGAGGGCGACGGAGGGGGTGCACGGAAGTGGAGCAGAGAGAAGCTGTGCGGCCGGGAAGAGGCCGAAAATGAGACGGGGGGAGCCGTGCCGGCAGCCATGCCAGTCGCGCCAGACGAAGCGAGACGGACGCGCGCTACAGTCGGTTGGTGGCGACGCAGCCATGAGGGCGCGCAAGAGGCACAGAGAAGAGGAAAGAAAAAGAGAGAGAACGAGCAGAAAGCGAGTCGCGCAACGATCGAGACAAGCGGGGCGCGGCGGGGACGAAAACAGCGACTGAAGGGCGCCTCAAGTCGGGCGTTTCGACGTGCGCGTTTACGAGGCAGTGGGGAGGAAGGAGGAGGAAGCTTAGGGGGAGGGGGGCTGGCAGTGGGCGAAACTTCCGAAAGAAGCAGCCGCCATCCGATCCCTCGACTCCGCCGCGTTCGGCACGTGCGCGAGCGAAAGGCGCCACAGACGGTCAACACGACGCGCACTCCAGCAAAGGGTGGGGAGAGGGGGGAGGCAGATAATGAAGAAACAAGAAAGGCGTCAGCACTTTCTCGCAGAGCATCTACATCCTACCCATCAATGCCTGCAGGGCTCCGTGACGGTTACCCATCCTGGCATATCTAGTCCTTTCTCACTCGCGGCGGCTTCCGGGGTCGCGACCACGCAGGCGCGTGGCTGCGCAACCCAAGAGCAGGAGCCGCGCACGGACGAGCGACCAGAGAGCAGGCGTGTGGTGTAACGCTTAAGGACGCGCAAGCAAAAGAGGCGGGAGGTGGAGAGCATGAGGCTCACCTGCAGTACGGGGGCGGACGGGGGGTGAAGAGGTACATCAAGCCACCCTCCAGAGCACAAACAACGGCCAAGCGAAATGAAACAGGGGAGAAAGAGAGGCTGAAGACAGCCAGTTCGAGCGCCAGCGGGTGGGAAAGAGGCCGCGACAGAGAGACACGACGAGCTCCACGAAAAGTGCTGCTCGCGTACGCGGAGAAAAGGGGGGGACGCGCGCCAGTGGTCCAGCGTGCATGCGCTGGTACAGATGTCTCAGCTTCCACTACGCACTACAGGACAAGGGGCGCATAAGCTATCACGGGGGTGGGGCTTGTACGCACTTCCACACACGCCTCGCGTCCTCTCGGCGCAGCAGACAAGACCTAAAGCGACGATAGTGAGAAGAAGCGATTCAGAGCTTGAGCGCCACCGAAGAACGGGGAGGAGAGCCCAACACAGCAAAAAAAAAACATATATGCGTGTCTAAAGGCGAAGAGGCGAACGAAGGCGCTGTCCCGTTGCCTTTGAAGGAGGAGGAGGGAGGAGAGGGGGCAGTGTGGCCGCAGGTACTCGAGCATACAAAGGTGCCTTTTCTTGTTGGGCCGATTTCTTCTCCGGGCCGCGGGCAGCGAAGCCGGCAGAAGACACAGCGAGCGCGCAACAGTCTTGCCGGCTTGCTGATGCCTTTGCTATGAGGCTCACTTGCCAGCCGAATGAGCGGAAACAATTACAGCGGCGCGGTCGCTGCTGAGGCGAGCACAGGCGCAGCGGTTGAAATGAATACACATACGGGAGTGAAAGTGCCGTAATGTGGAAGAAAAACGGGTGCGGCAAACAGCGGCAGGCGGATCTACGGTAATCAGCACGGATGTGCACAGGCGGCAAGGGCCATCCACGCACCACAGCGCACCCGCATCCGCCCACTGTAATCAATGGGCTCGAGTGCAGCTGCAGGCATCCGGCGCGGACTCGGACTCGAGTATTCTCAACCTTTGTTCTCGTGAGAGTGCGCACACCCTGACCCTTCAGAAGTAAACTAGTCCCCACCAGAGAATGGAGCCGCACATTGCCGCTCTTTCGCTTCACATCTGCCGCCCTCGACCATACCGGAAGGCTTGTGCGTGATGCGGCTGATCGCCAAGGAGCTGTCTACACTTATCAAAGCTGCAGATTTCACACCTCCTCAGGCACTTTCTCTGAAGCCAAAGACTTCGCTGTAAGGCGCAGCTGGCAGCTTTCGGGCAGCGATGCCCAGCGCAGAAGTCGTAAGGGTCCTACGCTTACTCTCAGCCGCCCCTCTTCCCAGCACTTGCGCTGGAGCCGCTCCGCAACTACACGGGCACGAGAGCAGCAGCAAGCAGGCCAAGGGACGTGGCTACAGCGGCAGCCCAAGTCGGTGGAGAGGCAAAATCACCGTCGGGGCGCTTCATGCACCATTGCGCCGCTGTTACCACGTAACTGGAGGAGCACACATCACACCGCGTTGGATGCCCTCGCACGCACATGACGCAGTGCGGCACCTCGCACTCAGAAGGTGCTTCCGTCGTCGTCGTTGTCGTTGTCGGCGTTGGCGCTCCCGTCGTCGTCGTTGTCGGCGTTGGCGCTCCCGTCGTCGTCGTTGTCGTTGTCGGCGTTGGCGCTCCCGTCGTCGTCGTTGTCGGCGTTGGCGCTCCCGTCGTCGTCGTTGTCGGCGTTGGCGCTCCCGTCGTCGTCGTTGTCGTTGTCGGCGTTGGCGCTCCCGTCGTCGTCGTTGTCGGCGTTGGCGCTCCCGTCGTCGTCGTTGTCGGCGTTGGCGCTCCCGTCGTCGTCGTTGTCGGCGTTGGCGCTCCCGTCGTCGTCGTTGTCGGCGTTGGCGCTCCCGTCGTTGTCGTTGTCGGCGTTGGCGCTCCCGTCGTCGTCGTCGGCGTTGGCGCTCCCGTCGTCGTCGTTGTCGGCGTTGGCGCTCCCGTCGTCGTCGTTGTCGGCGTTGGCGCTCCCGTCGTCGTCGTTGTCGGCGTTGGCGCTCCCGTCGTCGTCGTTGTCGGCGTTGGCGCTCCCGTCGTCGTCGTTGTCGGCGTTGGCGCTCCCGTCGTCGTCGTTGTCGGCGTTGGCGCTCCCGTCGTCGTCGTTGTCGGCGTTGGCGCTCCCGTCGTCGTCGTTGTCGGCGTTGGCGCTCCCGTCGTCGTCGTTGTCGGCGTTGGCGCTCCCGTCGTCGTCGTTGTCGGCGTTGGCGCTCCCGTCGTCGTCGTTGTCGGCGTTGGCGCTCCCGTCGTCGTCGTTGTCGGCGTTGGCGCTCCCGTCGTCGTCGTTGTCGGCGTTGGCGCTCCCGTCGTCGTCGTTGTCGGCGTTGGCGCTCCCGTCGTTGTCGTTGTCGGCGTTGGCGCTCCCGTCGTCGTCGTTGTCGGCGTTGGCGCTCCCGTCGTCGTCGTTGTCGGCGTTGGCGCTCCCGTCGTCGTCGTTGTCGGCGTTGGCGCTCCCGTCGTCGTCGTTGTCGGCGTTGGCGCTCCCGTCGTCGTCGTTGTCGGCGTTGGCGCTCCCGTCGTCGTCGTTGTCGGCGTTGGCGCTCCCGTCGTCGTCGTTGTCGGCGTTGGCGCTCCCGTCGTCGTCGTTGTCGGCGTTGGCGCTCCCGTCGTCGTCGTTGTCGGCGTTGGCGCTCCCGTCGTTGTCGTTGTCGGCGTTGGCGCTCCCGTCGTCGTCGTTGTCGGCGTTGGCGCTCCCGTCGTTGTCGTTGTCGGCGTTGGCGCTCCCGTCGTCGTCGTTGTCGGCGTTGGCGCTCCCGTCGTCGTCGTTGTCGGCGTTGGCGCTCCCGTCGTCGTCGTTGTCGGCGTTGGCGCTCCCGTCGTCGTCGTTGTCGGCGTTGGCGCTCCCGTCGTCGTCGTTGTCGGCGTTGGCGCTCCCGTCGTCGTCGTTGTCGGCGTTGGCGCTCCCGTCGTCGTCGTTGTCGGCGTTGGCGCTCCCGTCGTTGTCGTTGTCGGCGTTGGCGCTCCCGTCGTCGTCGTTGTCGTTGTCGGCGTTGGCGCTCCCGTCGTCGTCGTTGTCGGCGTTGGCGCTCCCGTCGTCGTCGTTGTCGGCGTTGGCGCTCCCGTCGTCGTCGTTGTCGGCGTTGGCGCTCCCGTCGTTGTCGTTGTCGGCGTTGGCGCTCCCGTCGTCGTCGTTGTCGGCGTTGGCGCTCCCGTCGTTGTCGTTGTCGGCGTTGGCGCTCCCGTCGTCGTCGTTGTCGGCGTTGGCGCTCCCGTCGTTGTCGTTGTCGGCGTTGGCGCTCCCGTCGTTGTCGTTGTCGGCGTTGGCGCTCCCGTCGTCGTCGTTGTCGGCGTTGGCGCTCCCGTCGTCGTCGTTGTCGGCGTTGGCGCTCCCGTCGTCGTCGTTGTCGGCGTTGGCGCTCCCGTCGTCGTCGTTGTCGTTGTCGTCGTCATGCAAGCGTTTACCGTGGCGCAGTCAGCGGCAGCGTTTTTAGAGTCGACCACCACCTGAAAGGACGCCTTCCTCCACGAGTCCGGCACACACCCGCAGAAGTTGTTATCTTTCAGCGAGAGCTTTCTCAATGACGGCATCTGCGCCCATGCGTCTGGAAGACTGCCGCTGAGTTCGTTCTGATGCAGCTGAAGAATGTACAGAGCACCCATCGAGTTCCACTCCGGCGGTAAAGTGCCACTGAGCTGAGCGCCGTACAAAACGAGCGTGCTGAGCGCGCTCATCGAGCTCCACGAGGCGGGCAGCGATCCAGAGATACTCGTGCTTGTTAGTGAAATGAACTGGATCTCGCGAAGCGCGCTCCACGACTCCGGGAGGGTGCCCGATATGCTGGTGAATCCCATGTTGATGCTGACGAGGTGCTGCAGCTTTCCCCAGCTGCTGGGCAGCGTGCCACGGATCCCGGCACGTTGATTGAAGAGATTGATGGTGGTGATCATAACGCTCGAGTAGTCTACGTCATCCGGCAAATTCGGAAGAGTGCCCTC
The DNA here is from genome assembly GCF_017916325.1 of Leishmania martiniquensis. Taxonomy (NCBI): domain Eukaryota; phylum Euglenozoa; class Kinetoplastea; order Trypanosomatida; family Trypanosomatidae; genus Leishmania; species Leishmania martiniquensis. Next base: position 557,575 of record NC_090166.1, read on the forward strand.
CGTTCTGAAGCCGATGCTGAGAAACGATACGGTCGACTGATAACATGTGATGCCCTTCCACTGACAGAAATCCGTCCCAGTCCACTCCAGCGACGGCATCGCTTCCGCAAAAGCCTGCAGAACCCTCAGCGTGTTCATCTGCTGCACCTCCATAAAGCTGTATGACAGTCCATCGCCATCCGCAGCAGCAGCAGTAATGGCGAGCGTCGGCATCTGGACTTCAAAGGGCAAAGGCAGATCCACAACGACGGCATCAGCTACTGGTGCATAGGATATGAGTAGCATGACGACGGCGACAGCACTCAGTGCTGCAGTCGAGAACGCGTAGCAGAGACGTCGCGGCATATTGAAGAGTGTCACAGGGAAGGAGAGAGAGAGGACAGCGGGGGAGGGTAAATAGAAAGGGGCCGCCTTTACGAACGGCGATGTGTAAACGATGCGAAGGGATGAGTAGGCCTCTCACAAAAATATCTATGAGCAAAGGCTCACACAGCACTAACGCTCACACGACGGAAGAGATGAAGGACAAAGAAACAAGCAAAACAACGCTGAGGTGGCTACTACTAACGCTGTTGATAATGCTGCCGGGGTGGCTGGCGCAGCCACGTGGCGCAGAAATATGAGAGGCGGGGGGAAGTCACTTAGGCGCAGGAAAGAGGATGCTCATGCCAACGTCGGCGGCACGTGCGCGAAGCGGTGGGAGTGCACACCGGAAATGGACCAAGCGAAAGAGGAAATGGGGGGGTAAGCAGAGTGCGGCGAAGCAGCGTGAAGTCAGAGGAGGCGTGTCAAAGTGTGGGGCGTAAAACGAGGCGAATACTGCAGGTGGGCCTTACTGTGCGAGTGCGTGCAAAGGGAGTTGATGTGCGTGACGCATGCGGCACAGGACCGCAGTCAGGAGTGGCCGCGGTGGCAGCAACGATGAGAGAATCGCAGCGTGCGTGCAGAATAGAGAGAGGGGGTGGGGGGAGCGCTGAAGTCGTGTTTGGCAGCACTCTGTCGAAGCGAAGAGCGGCGGCATATGCGGCAGGATGAGATGAGGGATGTTCGAGGGACAAGCGAAGACAGGCGAGGGTGCATAGGCATAGTCCTCTCTGTCGCCTCCTGCTGTCTCTCTCTCTCGCTACAGAGTCGCACGCAGCCGTGGATGTGTGTCATTCATATTTGCTGGCACGTCACTCTCTAACTGAAAGGCTTGCAGCCATACGCCTCCTTCAAAGAGACCTATTCGATCCCTCTCGCGTCGTCTCTTCTGTGCCTCGCGAGAGATCACGAAAGGGTACTTCCGACTACTCCATGGCCTCCTTCGCCGGTGTGGCGGCGTCGCACCCCTCCCCTCTCCCCTCTCCTTCCCCAGTTGCCACCGGGGCCCCTTTAGGACACTTATTGCGTGCATGGCTCCTTGCATTGATTTTTGGTTGGGGGAGGGGAGGGGGCGGTCGCCTGTTTTACATCACACCTCCTCCAGTTCGCTCTCTGCCGGAGAGGGAGTGCGTTATGCGAGGTCAGGACGTTTGGATTGCTGCAACACAGAGCGAGAGAGAGGGGGGAGGAGAGAGCGGAAGAGCGAAGCGGCAAGCAATCGAAGAAGTTTTTAAAAGAGGCCGAATATCTCGAAGCTAAAGGAAAAGCACGCGAGCGATGGCCGGTGCAGTGAGCCAAAGAGGCACCTCTCCCCTCTTTTCGTTTCCTGTTTCTGGCTCGCTTCACTGCCCCATTAGCTCCTGCGACGGATGAAGTAGAGGGGCGATGTGCTATAAGGCATGGAACGTCGCGGCACTTCTGTGTGGTGTGCCATGATGCAGCAAACGCGCAAGACAATCCAGTCATCGTAATCTTCGTCGCGTCATCCTCGCGGCGAATGGGGGTTGAAACGCGCCACGCAGCGAAAGAGGGGGGAGGAGGCACGGAAGAAAATGTCCGTCTCACGACTGAGCGCAATAAGAGTGAAAAGACAAGCCAAGTCAACGCCCGTAGTCAGCTGCGGACATGTGCGCATCTACTCACTGCTCGCAACACTCGTCTGAGTCCCCAGTGCCGCTACGATCATGAGTAGCCACCATTCACAAGTAATCCTATGCGCACTCCCGCTTCCACACACGCACACACACATACACTGCCGCCCAGGAGAACAACAAGAGCACGAGGAGAGCAGCCCATGTAACAAAAAAAGGGGGGCTGGCTTAGCCAAGTATGCCAGAGCAGCACAGTGCTAAACTAAAGGAGCGTGATACAGAGGTGGAAAGCAACGGCGGCAATTGGGCGTAGAGCGAGCTGGAAGCGGAACGCGTTTCAGGGCAGCACAGCCACCGTAAGAAGCTCCAGAAAGGGCAGAACAAAAGCGAGGCAAGCGAAGGCGCCGCCACCCGCCAAAGTGGTGCGGTGAACGAAAAGGAGGAGAACCGGAAGGAGACGGGGGGGGGTCGGCGCTTCTGCAGCGAATATTTTGCCGCTTCGAATGGTGCATCAGTGGAGGGGCATGGCTGCGCGGTGCAGAGGAGACGGGCGCTGGGGGAGGTTACGCCCCGCATGAGACGGGGAAAGCGGCTGCTTCACTCGCTTCCTCAATAGCCTTCTTCAACACCCACGAGCATGAGTGCATCGCCCAAATGCTTTTTTGAGTGCTCTCGGCCACCTCGCAGCTGCCGCCTTCGCCGCCGGGAAGGTCGACAACACGGGGCGTGGGGGAGGGGGAGGGGAACAGTGGACACAAAGTGACGGTGCACAGTCCTTCTCCTCGAGGAAGCGCCGCGGGTACGGAAGAAAATATATCTCTAGATGGATAGAGAGATATGTGTGTGTGTGTCACAGCGAAAGCGGGAAGAAAAGCGCCAACAGAGAACAAAAACGTCGGCTGATCAGAGAGGCGAAGCGAGCGGCTCATTCATGCGCCGCTTTCCGCTCCCTCTCCCGTTTTGTTCGCAGCCCTCCTCAAATGCGCAGGCGCATCAGTCAGCGCCGAAAAAGGGGAGCGGCCGGCGCACGCGCTTAGGCAGACGCGGCATATACATCCGCGTTCTTTTACGGCGGTATCTACGCCTTGTTCATGGGGCGCTGGAGTGCGGCGATACGCAAAGAAAAAAATCAACAGAGAAAGACAGATAGACTAGACGAAGCTGAACTGAACACTCTTAGCACCGAAGACGTTGTGAGGGGGCGAGGAAGAAACGGCTGATACTCGCCGTGAGTTGGATACGTGCACACTGACACACAAGAAAACGAAGAGCACAGACGCAACGAGGAGCGCCCGCAGCTGAGAGAGACGGACGGAGTTTACAGCCCACATGAAGGTGCCTCAGAGAGGGCTGCTGTGCCAAGGAGGCATTGCCTTGTACTCTTCTTCAGCAAACCTCAAAACGCGTGCGACAATCCGCCTTTTTGTGCTTTACCTCTGCTGGGCCCATGCACGTGCCATCGTGCAGCGTCCGCAGTAGCGCCTTTTCTTGCTTCAGCCTGTCGATTAGGCCGATAATGATGGGCAGGCGCACACCGTGGAGGCTGGGGAGATCGGTCACCACCCTCCACGACACAGAAAAACCTGCAGCAAACGCTTGCTTCGCCCGGCGCGTCCGCGTCCGCCATACGAAGGCCCCGCGCGACGCAGACGCCGCACATTTCGCACGCCCCCGCGCCTTTGTCGCCCACGGGAGTGAAGTCACTCGCGCCTTGCACGTCGCTCACCCCCGACCCTCTCGCTTTCCCCACGCCGTGCTCTGATGCGATGCACCTTGCCGGCCGTCGCGGGCACTGCATGCACAGAGCGCCTTTGCACCCGCTCGCACGCCTCACGACGGCGCGGCTGTCGCAACGGGGGGGACTCGCCGCCTTCCCTCCCCATTCCCACCGGTGCGGCCGGAGGGCCGCCTGCGGGGTGGCTTAGCCACGGGTGCCGCGGCAAGCGGGGGGTGATGCCATGCCTCGGTGGCCGCAGCGGGATTCGCCCCGCACGTGAGCCCGCCTTCTATTCGCAGGAGGGGCGGCCGTGCCGAGGGGAAAGGGGCCGCGCACAGAGATGCTCCCTGGAGCAGAGAAAGTGCAGCTGACCGCCCTGAAGAAGCGCTCAAGGCACCGGAAGAGACACCAAAGCCAATCTCACATCACTTCCTGGGCGCGGAAGCGCGAAGAAAACACCGCGCGAGGCGGGGTAGCGGGGCTCCTGCGCCACTTGAAGCTCGAATGCGCTTACTCGTGCAGGCGCGAGCGCACGTGGGGGTGTCAAAGCCGTGCCCCCCCCCGGGGGCAGGCTGCTGGTCATACGGCAGCTATCCGAATAATTCGCTGATGTCGCCCAAGACTCGGCCAAAGACGTGCCGATGCGATTACTTTCGCACCGCAAAGGGCGCTGCGCTCGTGAGAGCTCATCACCTCCTCTCAGTAAAAGCAAAAGTCGAAAGGCTTCGCTCGGCGCCCCAGACCCTATCGGACGTGAGGAAAAAGCTGCGGCTTCCCACGCCCCGCGGCACGGCTGGCAGACGACCGGCAGCCAAGTTCCAGCGCCAGTGAGAATCGGCGGCTTTCGCATCGCACTCCACATACATCCGGCCTTCATGATTCGCCCAAGGGAAAGCACATCCGCAACAGATTCAGGGTCGTAAGGGCCTTCCAAAAGTGGCAAGTGCCGGCCATGTCCACCCCCAGCAAAGATTTCGTACCTCTTGGGGGTGGCCAAGCTTGCGCAGAGGCAGGCGAAAGAGCTGCAGACCAATGAGAGGCATCCGCGTGTGCGAGCGCCACCCTTCGCAGGCACAAGGGAGTCGAGTGTCCTCAGCAGCCACGTTTTTCTTTCGCAGGATGTGCGATATGCCCCGGCCACCCCACGTCCGTGCACACACACACACACACACACTCCGCCGCGCGCATCTGCGTATGCCGTGCTGATTGCATGGCGGCCTCGTACTTTTGGGGGTGCATGCGCACCCAACGGTGTGTCAGGAAGCAGATGAGAAGTGGCAGACGAGAGGAAGAAAAAGAGAGAATATGTCTGAGAAAGCCGCATGGGGGCGAGGAAGCCTTTGCTACGCATACGGGGAGATGCGACCGAGATGACGACAGGAGAACATGGTGAGGCCGTTCTTTCAGCATGGCGAACCGATATGCGAGAGAGCGTACGAGGGCCAGTGCATTCCGTCAAGAATACGCGCACGTGGAGCTTTTGTGTCATCGACACCGCATTGAGTGCCCCCTGCTGCGTGTATGCGCTGGCCTTCTCTCTCTCTCTACCGAGAGAGAGTTGTCGATCCGCCTCCTGTGCCAAATCCTTCCCCTAGAGGAGTAAGGCGGAGACTAGCCGCGTCGCTCCTCGCGAGATGAGTGCCAAGTTAGGAGAGAGGTGGCGGAAGTAGATGCACAGAATGCACGCTCACCGGCGCGCATACCCCTTTCCCCTCATCCTACATGCCTGCAGAAGCCGCAAGCAGCTGGTGGGAAATTCTCTGGCAGCCATAGCGCCCTCCAGATCCGCCTCCCTCCCCCTCACCCCCGCCCCGCTGCCTCGTACGATTCAGACAGGCCTCTGCCGCCTTTCCTCTACTTTTCCCTGTCGCTTTCCTCTCCTCGTCAGTCGACGTATACACGGATGGCGAGCCCCGCAGGCCGCCCCCACCACCACCACCACTACCACCACTCACTTTAGCTTCGCTGCGCGCTGTGGTCGCTACTGCTGTATAGAGAAGCCGTTGTACCGTGCGTTGGCTGAGGCTTGTGTGTCCTTCCTGGCCAAAGAGCTCCTGATCTCATGCCTCCATGGAGCCCACTGTGCCTTGTTCCTCTCTGTCTTTTTGTCCGCGCACGGCGTCGCGTTGCCCAACTCTCTTAGGCAAGCGCCGCAGAACAAAGCACGGGCGAAAAGTGCAGTAGGAGCTCGTGGCACAGCACCAATCCTCACATCTGTGCCACCCTCTGCAGGAGCACATGCGCCCTGGCCGCATGGACGCAAACAGGCAGGCAGACACGTATGCAGAGAGGAACATATGTATGCAGAAGCTTGGAAGCACTGCGCCTGCTATCCACACGAGCGCACGCTCGGCCTGAGATTAACGGCCCTCCGCGCTCTCTCTTCCCTTGCAATCGGCCAGCCTCTAGCGCCCGCCGACTGTGTGACCCACTCGCTGCTGCTCTCTCCCTTCCCCCCCTCACGCTCCAACCGTACTATCTTTGCTTTTATTCTCGAAGCGCAGAGGCAACGCATTCCGCCTCTCTCCCCCTCCTCTTCTGTTGGAAGGGAGGCAGCCTTACCGCCTCAGGCAAGGCATTAGTCAGGAGAGGGCGGTGAACGAATGATGTGGGGAGTGGCCGAGAATCCAGGAGACGACCGATGCGCTGTTCAGCGGAAAGGCACGAGCAGGTGTGCACTCGCCGCGCACATTGGCACTCACCCTCGCACGGCTGTGTTGTGAGGCAGCGCTAACCAGAGAACGGCAACGTATGAGTGCCAGACAGACAGACAGAGAAAAAAGGCCGTAGAGCGGAGGCACAAGAGCTGTTTGAAATACCGCAATGGATCTCACACAGCCCGCAGAGAGAGAGAAGCGGAAAGTAAAAAGCTGAAGGCCACCGTGAAGAAACTGGTGCGAACTGTGAGCACCTCACATCAAGTGAGCATACATCACGAGCCCCTCCCACGCACAACATAGAAAAAAAAAGAAGTTTCCTCTTCTGTCCCCTTTTTGGTTGTTTCCCGTTCGTTTCGTACTGAAACCGCGAAGGAGAGGAGAACCGATAGAGAGGCAACGAACGGGGCAGATGAAAGAAAAGGGGAGGGGATGGGAGGGAGGGCGAAGAGATTAAGGAGGGAGGGGAGGGGTTGTGTGTATGAGGCGGGTGGGAGATGAGGGAGGAGAGGGGAGGAACGAAACTGAAAAGGAGGTGCGATGGGCATGTTTCAGTGGAACGCGATCACATATCTTTTCATTAGAAATATTTATACACACACACATATATATATGCATAAGAAGCACATAATTCAATAAGAAGCCGTAATCCGCGGCACGAGCAGCGGCAGCGAGGCGTATCCGAAAACGAAAAAATGAGGAAGGGAGAAACAGGAGGTAGAGAAGAGCGACGAAGAGGGGGGCGAGTGGATATGCGTGCACCGCAGCGGAGGGACGGAGAGGCTGTCAGCGAAAAAGGGGGAGATAAGGAAGGGGAAAGCGTCTGCAAAAGCATCTACGACTAGGGATGCACGTGTGATGCCGGCACCGCCGCGTGCCCCTCCCTCTCCACCCAGGGTCGTTGCAGAGGAGAGCGAGGAGAGAGGGGGAGGGGGAGATACGTCATTCATTCACCGACGACACCCCTTCACCAGCTTCTCTCTGCTCTCTCCCTCGCCCATAGAGCCGCACCGGCGCATGCGAATTCCTGATCGGCAAGCGCTTGGGTATGCCTCAGCCCAAGTCACCGCCGAGCCTCAATGTGTACGGCGTACGACTGTGCTCTGAAGAAAGCGGAGCACAGGTAGGGAAGAGGCAGGCCTCCTCCGCCGCGCGCCATCGAGCGCAGAAGCGAGAAAGAGGGAAAGAGCACCGCTTCTTTTTTCCTCATGCCGTACGCGTTCAGCGTCCTCTGCGCCCCCGCTCGGCCTCCCGCGCCTTTTTTTGTTCGCTCCTTCCTTCTCTCTCGGGGTGCTCATCCTCTTCTGCTCGCACTGCGAGACCCCGTCCATGCGACTCTGAAGGGGGAGAGAGGGGGAGGGAGCGGGGATGGATGAAAGGACGCTGAGAAACACGGTAGAGGTCGTGGCCTCCGCTGGCAGACCTCCGTTCTTTTGCCTTTCCCGTTTCGAAGGGGCGCATAGAACCAAAGAATTCAATACGTGATGTGATGGCCATCAACACGCGAGAGGGGAAGCGGAGAGGAAAACATCGAAAAGAGGGGAGGAGAGAGGGGGCAAAACAGATGGTGAGTACAGCGGTAAAAAAAAGAGAGGGAAACGGAGGTCCGGCCCTTCAGTCGAGAACAAAAGGGGGAGAGAGGGGGAGGAGGGGGGAGATGGCACAAAGCCCTCCCCACCCTTCCCCTTCTCCCTCTCTCCGTATGCATTCGAGAAAAAGAGAGGAAAGGAGAGAGAGAGAAGGCGTTCGCGCGAAGGAAAAGGCGCCCTCGAAGAGGCAGCGGGGGGAGACACGCGCGAGTCGGCGAAGGAAAAGGCGCTACGTCTTCTCGGCGCAAGCAGACGGAGGGAGAACGCGATGGCGGCCGTCGAGGCAGAGATGGAGAGAAGCCAAGCGAAAGAGAGAGAGAGCCTCAGGCAACGCGATCCCTCCTGCCCTGCAGTTGTTCCGAGTAACGAAGTAGGGGGTGAGCATCACCTGGCGCGCCCGAGCGGTATACCGCGGCTGCACTGGCGCCTGCTCCTCTTCTGCGCTGCATGATGAAGCGCCCCCCTCCCTCCCCTCCTCCCCTCACGCATCCCCGTCGGCAGGTCCGCTTCCAAATTCAAAGGAAAAAGAAAGAGGCGTCGGTTGCCGCACTGCTTCGCATTGGGCTTAACGCCTTCTCAGCCCCGTTTCGTCTTCTATTTCGGTATCCGCAGAGAGGGAGAAAGGCTAGCAGGGAGAGAGGAGAGAGGAGAGGAAAACTGGAGGAACGAGGGAACGTCAGTGAAGTTGTGTATACGCAAAGAATGGGGCACCAGCAAGTAGACGAGACGCTAATACGCAAACAGTGGGCGGATCGACACCACGACCGGGGCAGCGGAAAGAGAGGGGCAAAAAAGGGCCGGAAAGGAACGAATTCGCTACCACATGCGGGGGAGAGACAGAGGCACACATCATCAGGACGAAGGCAGCCTGAGAGCAATGGGCGCTTTCAGAGAGAGAGGGAGAGGGAGAGAAAGAGAAACGCTCATACCGAGAGACAGTCAGACAGAAAGATTCCTCGGCCAAGCGCGAATGGGATCATGCTCCACTGTGAGGAGCAGTGTTGAAGGTTTAAGTGAAAAAAGGGGGGCTGCCGCACCTCTCTCGAGCGCGCACAGAAAAAGGGAGCGTCCAGACGTGCCTACTCCGCTCACGTCGAAAGCGAGAAGGAGAGGCAGGCACGACCCCTCACGGCTGAAATCATACCGATACGGGAGGAGAGTTGGTTGTCGCCCGCTCTTCCTCTTGCCTTGGGTGTGCGGTGCCTCCTTTCATCCCATCGCAAACGCATAAAGCCTTGCTGGTGGTGTGTGCAGCAGGCATGTGCGCCGCTTTCTTCTTTACGTGTGTAGGTGTGTGTGTGTGTGTTGTCTGCCTCACGCGCCGTTGATTCCTTCCATAGTCCTCCTCCCTCCCCCCTCTCTCTCTCTTACGACACCATCGCTCGTGCACATGCAGAGGCGAGTGGAAGAGAAAGAGAGCATGTAGCTACGGCCACATAGGACAGAGGGGTGCGTGTGTCCAAGACAAAGATTGGAAAGGCTACATGCGGAAGAGAAGTTGCGGAGTGGTGGGCAACGACGGAAACAATGAGGCAGGCCTAAAACGCAGGCTGATACATCCTGCGCTGCTGGCCACTCGGAGTGGCACACACACCCCATGCGTGCCTGCGCGCGGGTAAACGCATGTCAGAGGGGGGAAGTGGGGGAGGGGGCAAAGCTTACGAGGAATGCCCCCACCACCTTATCTCCTTCACCACCATCACCACAGGCGTGGCCGAGGAGGGAGAGGGGGGAGAGGCGCAGAAACAAGCCAGAAAAAAGAGGAATAAGAATAGGCAGTACACTCGAGGCCCCGGACGCGTTCGCGAACGCACCGCCGCAAAAAAAGGGGGGCACTCGATGCAGAGGACTCAGCGGAGGCGCAGTATGAGGGACAGAGGAGGAGGGGGGACACCAGCGACCCTAAACGAGCAGAAAGCAGCCACGGCAAGGCGAACCGCGTGCGTACCCTCACACGGGTAAGCGCCTCAGGCCCCGGATGTCGATGCGGGCCCCCTTCGGCACTGCATGGGGCCACCGCCTTGCCGTCTATGCTTTGAGCTTCTGCCTCCGCCGTATTCCGTGGAGGAGTGAACGCGCGACGCGGCCGGCACCCGGGGCAGGAGGGGCCACCTCCAGCGCTCCGAAGATGCCGCGAGCGCACTCGAGACCGGCGGCACCGCCTCCCCTCGCTTTCCAGCTAAGCCTTGCCATGCGCTCTGCTCCTCCGGCACACGTTGGCCGACGAGCAATTCGCGGCCAACAGACTCTCGTCCACTTTGATGCCGTATAGGAACGTGTGCGACTTCCACTCCTGCGGCACACAGCCACATAAGTTATTGCCCTGCAGAAAGACACCGTTCAGCGATGGCGAAGACGCCCAGGATACGGGAAGAGGCCCGGTTAGGTGGTTGTTCGATAGCGTGATGGAGTTAATGAACCTCAGCCTTGACCACGCCGGCGGCAGGGTGCCGGACAGTTGATTACCCCGGGCGTCGATGATGGTCAAGCGTGGGGCGCTGCCCCACGACGAAGGGAGCAACCCGGTCAGCCTGTTGTCGTTCAGGCACGCCCACGTCATGTAGCGCAGCTCACCCCACGAGTCAGGAATGGTGCCCGTCAGCTCATTGTCGTTCAGCAGGAGCCATTTCGCTGTCTTCATGTTCGACCACTCCGGCGGCAGGGTGCCCGTCAGCGAGTTCGAGTACAGCGAGATGTACTCGATGCGCGACAGGCCTCCCCAACTCGCCGGCAGCGTTCCCTTCAAGACTCCTTTGCCGAAGCTGAGGCTGATGGACGTGACGCGCACTTGGCCGACAACAACGTCGGAGGGTATATCCGGCAGCTGCACCACAGCTGTCTCATCCAGGTAGAGGTCCACGCCTTTAGTCGTGCAGGACGTGTAGACCCATTCACAGAAGTCCCCAGAGGGAAGCTTCTCCAGAAGCGGGTTCGCATCCACGAAGGCCTGAAGGAACTTGAGCGTGTTCATCTGCTGCACGGCGGTGTAGCCCTTGAACGGCGAGTCCGCACCGCGCACGAGCGACAGGAGGAGGCAGAAGGTGAGAGCCAGAAGAAGGGCCGCAGCCCGCTGGCCCGGCATACCGCACCAGATACACATCCTTAGCGGCATGGAGCGCAGGAAGAGGGGAGGTATGGCGGGACGAAGAAGGGGGAAAGAAAAGAGAGCCAAAGGCCCGAGTTCGTCGATGCTATCGTTGTACTCGCGTACTGTAGCGTGAGAGAGGGTGAAGAGGTGCCACCGTGATGGCGAGCGTCTAATGCAGTTAAGGGAGGCAGCGAAGTTTGATGCTCTCGATGCGGATGGCGATGCTCGTGGCTTCGACGAGACGTTGTCTAGAGCTGCGTCGCTTCGCCAGACAGCAAGCACCAGTGGGTGGGCCGGCGGCGCTCGCGCGTACGCAGACAGCGGTGACAACGTCGGAATGAATCACAAGAGAGGTGAGGGCTCAGCCCACTAGCAAGGAGACAATAAAAAGAGGTAAGGAAAGCTTAGAGAGGAAGGGGAAAGGGGAAAAGAGGGGAACGCGGAGGGGGAGACGGGGTGTGGTCAGTGTAATGGGGCTCTGAGGACAGGCGCAGTAAAGTGCGTTAAAAGGTGCCCCAGAGAGTTGGGGAGGAGAGAGATAAAAAAGGGAAGGGGTGGTGCACAGAGGAGGCCACAAACACAGAAAAAAAGAGAGGGAGAGAGGGAGGGGAAAAGAGGAGCAGAACGGAAGCAGAGGGAGCGACAGAGAGGAGGGCGCACGAAGAGTGGCGCTGCTTCTTTTGTTCTTCGGTTACGCGCACGTCTGCAACGTCCCGCGTACGTCCACGCGTGTGTCTGCTGGCCTCGTGCGAGTCCTCGTGTGCTGGGGCGTCGTCGCTGCACTTACACCCCCTCCTTTGCCTCGCGTCTCTGATACCCTCTCTTTCTCTCTCTCACCGCCCAATTTTTTATGCGGCGGTCCTCCGTCGATAGGGCGTCGCCCTCTCTCGAAGGAAACGTACAGCCGGACAAGAGAAGATAGGAGGAGAAAAGCAAATTAAAAAAACTGAGGGAGGGGCGGCAACGAAAGCGCGCGTGCGCACAATCGAGGCACCGAGTGCGAAACCAAAAAGGAGAGGGAGGGAGGGAGGGAGGGAGAGGCGGTGTAATCGAGAGCTGATGGCAAAGGTACGCGTTCTCTTTTCTTTTTTAAGCTCCTCATGCAGAGATGTGCGGGGGGTGAGGGGGGCGAATAGGCGCGCCATGCCGATTTCGTTGTGTTTTGTTGTCCGAGTCGGGCCACCCGAAAGAGAGCAGAGAGGACGTACACATGAGAGTAAGCGGTGGAGGAGTGTCATGAGGAGGAGAGAAGAGGAGGGGCAGCGAGACATGGGCCTCACCGAGGGCGCAAAGGGCGTCGACGGATGGGGGAAGGGGAGGAGAGGGGGAAGTTGTAGCCCGTTGGGCGCTACGTATTGCCTCGCTCCGGTAGGCGTTGCTCGTCTCACGGCAACACTACACACATACTCGCGCGGCTGGTGCGGCACGAATGCTGGCAAGGGAAACTGCAGCAGTGACTTTTGATGACCGCTGCACATCACCGTGACTGATCTCAGAGAGGGGAGGGGGGCCGCAGATGGAACAGAAAGAAAGATGCACATGCGGCAGAGGACAAGACACGCAACAGCTGCTCTCCCGTCCCCCACCCCTCATCTCTCTACCCCCTTTTTTCTCCTCCATTCAGAGACTTTGAAATGTTTTGATTTTGTATGTGGGGAGCCGTTGATGCGTTCTCTTCGATGCATGCGATGCAGTCAGATGCCGTCGCGCGCGCCTCCAGTGGCGGACGCCCTACCCCTCTTCAGCACAAGGGCGCCGTTACGCCATAAGCAACCTGTGCTTATGCCGGAAGGGGCCCCTGGCGGCACGCGTTGCCAAGGCCGAAAACGTGGGGCAAGGAGCGGCTTGTCCGTCATGCAGGCCAGCTGCCCAGCACCTTAATGACGGCTGGGAGAAGCGCGAAGGGTGCAGCGGAAGGGTAGCAGGGAGCACGCATCTACAGCTGTCTGTGGCCAGAAGAAACAGAATGCGGCCCACTTTGGAGATGCTCAGGGCAAACCGCACGGCGTGTGGCGCACAAAGGAATGTCGCGAAGTGCAATGGGGTAGAGGAGAGGTGAAACGGCAATGCGAGTCGAGACGCGTCCACGACACGGTGCAGCTGCCAGCATCGAAAGAGGCTCTCTGTCGATTCGGCTGAGCTTTGCGGCGGTGCGGAGAGGTCAGAGAAGGGCACGAGTGCGTTTCGAAAGGCGCCTCTTGCTGTGGCGCCACAGAAGCGGACGGAGAGGGAAAAGGAGTTAGCGACAAAGGCAGCAAGGACGCGCATTGAAATGCAGAGAGTACCGCTGTCTTTTTTTTGCCCGCCTTCCTCGGCGCCGCCACAGCTAAAGGCGCTTCGCTTTCCCTCCGCCGACCGGGAGAGGGGAGGGGGGCGATAGGGTAAGGGTAAGGACACTCACTATCACATGGCCAACGCGAAGGATGTCCGCCGCATACCCCCGGTCGGAGAGCGGGGCAGAGAAGCCACCGGAGAATCACAGCGGCGAGAGAAGCGATTCCCACACCGCTTCTGCGCCATGAGCGCGTTAGGCGTGGCGAGGCAACAGCATAGCCCACTGGAGGGCTCAGCCCTTCCCTTCTTGGCACTGTCAGCGAAGAAGATGCACCAGACCCAGAGCTACTTCTCCATCAGCGCATGCCTCACTGCGTGCTGCCACGCATCCGGGTAGGAGCACACAAATAAGTAGTTGCCAGCGACCACACCGCGGTAGCCCAGCCCCTCTGTATCGTGCGCGCACCTCAGCTGGAAGACACTGCGCTCCACTGCCGCCACAGCACATGCCACCTCTACCTGTGCTTGCATGGCTTCGTCACTCGCAGAGAGCCTTAGAGCCGACGAAGGCGGGGCGCCATGCGCCAAGTTCAGTGCCTCTCGCGGCGAAGCATCATGCCTGGCCTCCGAGGCCTGCGACGCAGGCCCACTCGATGGCGCTGCGTCGCTACCTCCTTGGGGCCGTCGCCTCTCATGCCCCTTCGTTGTGATTGTCGACGCAACCTCAGCCAAGTCGGTGAACAGCATGCACGGCACTAAGTAAGGTGAGTCGCGGCCCCCTATGGCGGTCAAGGGAAGTATGAAGCCACCGCAGACGTGTCTCCATCCTACATCGGACAGCGCACTGTAGCGCAGTAGCCCTTCGCTCGCGCAGGTGCTGCCACTCGCACACGCCGACGACGATGTGAGCGCGATAGATACGGACGCTGGCGAGGGAGACGAGCCAGCGCTAGTGTGCTCGCTTCTCCCGTTCCCACCCTGCGGACTGCGTCGGTGCGTACACCCGCCCCTGGTGGCGCACCGCAGAACCTCTTGTGCCATCTGCACGTGGGACGGTGACGGGGCCGGTCCTCTGCGGCACAGCGCGTCCAGGCTGTGACCGGTACGCAGCGGCTGCCCGAAGTGACGCTGCACCAGCGCGCTCAAGAGTGCCGGGGCGTGCGTTCGCGGCACTAAGCAGAGGGAGCACCACCCCCTCTTCAGCGATGCACACCCGTACAGGGCTGATGGCGCAGTCACCGTCTGCCGCTCACGTACTGGCTGCTGCGAGGCGGCCAAGCAAGCGCCTTGGCCAGCGTCGCCAAGGCTCGCGTGGCGAAGCGGCCGCTCCAGGACGCTTGACTCAAAGATACACGCTGCAGCCTCTTCAAGGGTCACCGTTCGTGCTGCCCCTGCCACCGCTGACAGGACGTGCGGCGCGTCAGCGGAGGAAAGGGAAGCCCTGAGCCGCGCCGATGATATGAGAGCAACAACGCACTTGAGCTCCACACTGAAGAGGGCGTAGAAGCACTTGGCATGGGACGCGACGCCGCGATCATGGAGACTGCAGGCGACTCGGTGCACAGCTCCACCATGCCAGTAGTGGCATCCTCAGCCCTCCCCATTGACAGCGATTCATGGCTCTGGCCAGAGGTAGCTGTAGTGCCCTCTCGATGAACGAGTGCGCTGTCGCCACTCTGTCTCGTGAGCGGGACTCGGGGCTCGACGGACATCGAGGCATTGGCCATGTCATGCCGGGCGAGATACGCATGACGAATCGCATGCAGATGTGCGACTTGAGCCGCTGGGCAACCATAGCACAGCAGCATCACAGGCGCCTCGGGCTCTCGACAAGACCATGACAACACCGCAGCAGACACGCAAGCCACTTCCGTACTGCGCGCACTGGTGGCGTCACCACCGCCATGGTCACCGCTCTGCGCGGCCACATCAATGCGCTTGCTCGGACGGCCATTGGGCGCATGCGTCCTGGCGACGCTCTCGTCCACGCCAGCCATCAAAGGGAAAAGAAAATGGTCGGCCGTGTCGCCACCGGTGATGAGCATATGAAAGTTGAGCCCGCGCGCGGAAACGGAGGACGCAGCGGCGGCGCTTTCCTGGCTGTGCCTCCCCGAAGCACGAAGGCACGCCTCACCCCGCCCGCTAGAGACGCCTGCGCGGATGGGTGGGCCACTTCTCATGCTCGGCTGAGCGGACGCATCGGGTGCCGATGCGTGAGGGTTCTCAGCAGCGTTCGTGGTGATACTGCCGCGGTGGTGCTGGCGGAGGAGTGCAGCCCACCACGTAGCGACAAGTGCCGTCGCGGGTGCCGGACGCCACAAGATATCCTCCGCGTAGACGCAGCAGCGCAACGGCGCGCCGCTGTTGCTCCTTACTCCACTAGCGCAACGCGCCCACGCTACAGCTGCCGCCTTTACGGCGGCGGCGAGGCTGTTACCTGTCGACGTCACCACCGTCAGCAAAGGCACGCGGGGCTCAATAATCGGCAGAAACGCTTCACCCTCTGCCCTTTCACCGCTGATGATCACCATCTCCTGAAACGCCTCAGCCGAAGTCCCCCGCGGCCCGCGACTGTGAAGGTGTGTCACCTCTCCTTCGAAGCGCTGCCGCAGCAGCTCCAGGCGCTCTTTTCTCTCCCTTGGACCGAGACGCTGATGGGGCGCGGCGAAAAATTCTGTACCCCCCCGCCTCCTCCGCCGCACGCACGAGCCCAACGCTCAACGGCGCCACCGGTCCTCTCCTTACCGCTGAGAAGCCGCTGTTGTCAGCATTGACATCAAGATAGAGCCAAGAAGGTGCAGACAGCACCCCCTCCGTCGACGGACCCGATCGATGTGAATCAAGGCTCCACGTCAGGTACATCTGCGCCTCCTCGAGCTCCGCCAAGATGCACGAGATGGGGACCCCAGTTTGTAAGGACTCGGCCCCGGCGAGAAGCTGATGATGCTCAGTGAGAACGTGACGGATCAGCACTAAATTGGCGGCGATGGAGGCGGCCTCTGTGCTTCCTCCGCCAGAGGGCGTCTCGCAGGAACCGGTACGCATCCCCTGCACGTCCCTCGAAAGCGTGAAGTTCGTCGCGTGTGAGTCGACCAAGCCTGCGCGCTCTGTTGCACCGCGAGCTGCAAAGGTGCTGGAGGTCGCTAAGAGGTAACGTGTGCACCACCTCACGTCCTCTGGACTCACCGTGGGCACGGCATGAAGCGTGGAAAACTCGTTGGCGTTGAGCACCACCTCAGCGGGAGTACGCGCCGGCAGCCACTCCGCAGCCTCCACGTGCGCTGCCACCTCTGCATCGCTTTTGTGCCCTGCTGAAGAGGCAGCGACGGCGCCAGAGACGGGGTAGCGACGGAGAACGTGCCCGCGGACAAGGCCGGATGGGCTGCACAGCGGTACATAACTGCTGAGCTTCTGACCCCACAGGATGCAAAGAGCCCGAGTCGGCCCGCCTAGCATTGCACGAGAGGAGGGGGGAAGGGCGGTGAGTCCGTCCTTGGAAGAAAGGCAACCTTTCGCATAAAGAGAGAGAAAGACGCAGGGAGAGAACGATTCAGAGAGTCGCAAGAGAAGACGCTCGACGGCGGCGCGCACCTCTGACACTATTAGCGCTCGACCGGCACGCTGCATGTACCTGTGCGGGCGCACTCTTGGTCGCATTTCAGCAAACGTTTGCTTCGCCCGGCGCGTCCGCGTCCGCCATACGAAGGCCCCGCGCGACGCAGACGCCGCACATTTCGCACGCCCCCGCGCCTTTGTCGCCCACGGGAGTGAAGTCACTCGCGCCTTGCACGTCGCTCACCCCCGACCCTCTCGCTTTCCCCACGCCGTGCTCTGATGCGATGCACCTTGCCGGCCGTCGCGGGCACCGCATGCACAGAGCGCCTTTGCACCCGCTCGCACGCCTCACGACGGCGCGGCTGTCGCAACGGGGGGGACTCGCCGCCTTCCCTCCCCATTCCCACCGGTGCGGCCGGAGGGCCGCCTGCGGGGGTGGCTTGGCCACGGGTGCCACGGCAAGCGGGGGGTGATGCCATGCCTCGGTGGCCGCAGCGGCATTCGCCCCGCACGTGAGCCCGCCTTCTATTCGCAGGAGGTGTGGGAGTGTCGATAAGGGCTGAGCCGTCGACACGATGAGTAGTGGGAGGGTGCGAGCTCCAGCACAACCGAAAGTCTCGCCACAGCGCCAGTCCGCGCCTGTCCGTAGGCAGTGAAAGCGTCCGCAGCAGTCGCCCCCTCCCCTTGCCGGGGGCGGAGCTGCAGGCTGCTCAACGTTCCCCAGAGGGGGGAGGGGGGCGCTGGTCCCCCCCGGCGTCGGCAAACGCTGTGGTAGACGGCATCACAGAAGCGTGCGGCCACAGAAAGAAGGCGACATGGAGAGAAACCTCGAGTGAGGCACGGAGAGGGCGAGCGAGCGAGAGATGAAGGAGGCGCCAAAGAGGGTGGGCCGTTGGGGTCAAAGCGGCCAGGGGAAGGAAGGACACTGGGAGGAGCACGAAAAAAAAAGGCTGCGTGTAGGGCAATGGCGTGTGGCGCACAGCGCTTCGCTGCTGTTTATGCGGTGTGCTTTTTCACGGAGACGACAAGAAAGGCATTCCGGTCTATTTCCGCCACTGGTGGGGAGAGAGCGCGCGAAATACGCGTGTACATTTTTTTCTCTTGTGCCGTTGTTCTTTTTTTTTCACCTGGGCAGGGGAGGGCAGGGCAGGGGAGGGGGCGCGATGTATCGTATCAGTCCCACACACTTCCATCGCTGCGGCACTCGCTCTCTACCGCCATCCACCACTGCCGCCAGCGCTCAGCCTGGGACACAAGCAGCCCCCCTCCTCCTCCTTCCCTGTGAAAGCGGCAGCAACGTGCCCGCGTGCGCCGAAAGAAAAGAGGGAAAGGATGCACCGTATAAAGGCATTTCACGAAAAGGGGGAAAGAGGACCAAGGCGGAGGAGCGGTAGTGCACGGACTCGCTGTCGGCGAGCGACAGAGCTGTTGCCAATGAACAAAGAAGGGACAAGATACGGCGCGTGCTACGTCAGGAGCGAGGTGCGAGCGCGCCAGGGATATACGCACAGAGCGAGAAAGCAATGGTGACCGTCACATGGCCCATCAGCGGCTGTGATAGGTCCCCTTCTTCACCTTCCCCGCACCCCTCCATTCCATCGCGCGCCTCGCTGTGCTGCTCCTCGCCATCCGCACCACCCGAAAAGCCCACAGAGAACAGAGAAGCAAATGGGGGCCACAAAGTGAGAGAGAGAGGGAGGGAGAGGGAGGGAGAGGGGAGGGATCGACGATCCAAGAAAGAAAAAGTTGGGCGAATGAAAGGAGGAGGGGGAGGGGAGGGGAAGGGGTGGGGCAGACAGTACCCTCGAACACGTCCACCGAGCATACTCAGCCTCGCACCCTCTGCGGCCACATGATCAAACACAGAAGGTGTAAAAGGCTCACGCGCATAGATTCAACCATCTTAAGACACGCTCAGGGATGTGCCTCGTGCGTGTGCATGTGTGCTGCGGTCGCCTCTTAGCACACACACACACACAACTAAAGCACTTGCTCTCCCGCGCACTTTCCACTGGCATGCACGCATCCTCCAGTGGTGAGAGTCACGCGGCTGGTGCCAAGCGCAGGATGGGTAAAGCGTAAATGGCCTTGCGGGGGGTCTAGCGCATGTGCTTCTACTTGGCCACTGAAACGTTAAACTATTGGGAGCTGCCTCACGCCCTCACCCATCCCACTCCATGCAGTCACACAGACGCTATCGGCACGCATTACTCTCCTCGCTGGGCTGCAGTGTAGCGTGCAGGGCTTCAGAGCCCGTAAAGGAAATGGGGGGTGCGCGGGAGAGAGACAGGTGCGTGATTGGTGGGGGCTGCGAAGCGCCTCCCCTTATGGATGCTGGCACGGGTCCTGCGGGCGAGGGAGTGAGGGCATGGGGGAAGGAAGAAGGTGTCCGCTCACCGAGGCGTCTCTCCTTTCGTCGACCGGTAGCAATGATCACAGAGGGCGGCACGCGCGCCTGCACACCTCATCAGCTCGCGCGGTCACTGTTCTATGCGCGGCCTCGGATGCCGCGTTATGTGCACGTGTTTGCGCATATCGGGTGGTGAGCCCTCAAAGCACGAGCCACACGGAGGTGGAGGAGGAGGACGGTTAGCGGGGGGGCGGGGCAGAGACTGCGGATAAGACATGAACGATTCACTGGCGAAAACGACGAAAAAGAGAAGCACAAAGAGAGAAAAAACAGAAGGGAAAGCGAAGACGCGATGTGCCCCCAACCGCAGAGGGGCGTGGGATGGGCCCCTTCGCCCCCGTTCCGCCTTCTCGGCTCCCCTTCCCTCGGTGAGCCGAGCACAAACCATGGTCAGCGGCACCACACAGGAGGGGATGGGGCACGCGGCGGAAAGAGAGAAGGTAAATGAAAAAAAGGAATACCGAACGCGCTTTCCCTGCCTCTGGCGTGGGTATGCGTGTGCCCCCTTACCTCTAGTAGACAGCCAGCGGCGTGGACAATCCACAGAAGACGAGGGGGTCGAGCCGCGATCGCTGCACACACACACACACATACATCGAAACGCCCAGGCACATGAGCGCATGTGAGTTCAGGCACGCATCGGCTCACATTAAGCTTCACTCGCATCCGTGAGTTTCGAAAAAGGCTCGGTAACAGGCCCGGCGCAGCCGTCGACCAACTACGGAAACAGAAGCGAAAAAATGTACGGAAGAGGGGGGCCACAGGGGCGCTATTCAGTCGCCGCGTACAAGGAAAAGACACGTGGCAGGGAAAGAGCAAATTAGCACGGCATGCCCTGCGCGCGCGTCTGCGCATGAATATGTTCGTGGGCTTCCACCGCCGGTAAGCTCTTCCCCTCTCCTCCTTCTTCATCGCTGCCCTACACCGCCTCGCTGCGGGCAGAGCTGAATGGCTCGTTGCTCTCTGTATATGGGTCTGTACTGGCCTCATCCTCCCCCTTAGGAGAGGTAATGGAAGTGGGGGCGCGACAGCGGTGCCAGAGCACGAGCACCACCGCCACACCGATGATCAGGCAGCCGCCGAGAGCGCCGAGCACCGCCCACAGGACGGTCAGGCTCCTGCCAGATGGCTTGGCGGAAGGAGGAGGGGAGGAGGGGGCAGTGGTCGGTGCTGCCGACTCGGAGGGTGACAGCGACGAAGAGGATGCTGAGGCAGCGCAGTCATTCTCCGTGGCGCACGCGGCCGCAGTGACGGAGGCATCCACAGAAACTGTCAGCGACAACCACGACGCAGGCACGCAGCCGCAGAAGGCGTTGGAAGTGAGGAACACGAACGCCTGCGCCGGCAGCGACCCCACGCCTCGGGCAGCGACCCACCCAACTTGTTAGAGGAAAGAGTCATTATATGCAGTGACCCCATGCTGCTCCACTCCGCTGGCAACGTGCCGGAGAGAGAGTTGCTTCCCAAGTCCAGCGTCCCCAGCCCGCTCATGCTCCCCCAGGCCGCGGGCAGCGATCCCGACAGCGCGTTCGCCATCATCATAAGCGTCCTGAGAGACCTCATGGCCGTCCACTCAGCAGGAAGGGGACCGGAAAGCTGATTCGTATCCAAGTACACCGTGGTCAAGGATGTCATTCCGCCCCACGCAGCTGGAAGGGTGCCGCTGATCGCGTTGCCGTGCAGGTCGACCGACTGCATCTTGGCGAGGCGGCCCCAGCTGGCAGGCAACGTACCGCTCACCTTCGTGTCCGCGTTGCAGATGCGCACATTGGTCAGAGCAACTAGCGAGCCATCGATGCTCTCGCTCAGCTCTGGCAGCTTCATGCTCGAAGTCAGCGGGAAGTCGATGAGGTCTAGTTCAATTCCACCAGCAGTGCACGTAATGCCGGTCCACGCGCAGTAGTTCGAGCCAGTCCACACACCCTGCAGATCAGCCGACCCACTCCTGAGGGCCCGGAGGAACTTGAGCGTGTTCGACTGTTCCAGACTCAGAGCACCATCGCCGCTGCCGCAGACGTTCGTTGTGGCGCAGTCGTCGGCCCCCATCCAGTCGTCAGCAAATAAAACCAGCGATGCCCATTGCTCCGGCACACAGCCGCAGAAAGCGTTGCCATTCAAGGAGACCGTTGACAGCGTGGGCGCCGTACCCCATGAAGCAGGTAGCGAGCCGCTCAGGTCGTTGAAGGAAAGCGTTAGAGATGATAAAGAGCTCAGCCTGTCCCACTCTGCAGGCAGCGCCCCGACAGCGTGTTGTTACCGAGTGACAGTGTCCTCAGCGTCGTCATCTCGCCCCACTCCGCAGGCAGTGTGCCGAATAGTGTGTTCGCCGACAGGCTCAACGTCTCGATCGAGCCCATATTAGCCCAAGATACCGGCAGCGTCCCGCTCAGCGAGTTTTCGTACAGCGCCAGCGTCCTCAGTGACGTCATGCTCGACCACGCAGCCGGGAGAGGCCCACTCAGGCGATTCGTGTTCAGGTACAGCCTTGACAGCGCCTCCATGCTGCTCCATGACGTGGGAAGGGACCCGGAGATCGCGTTGTTCAGCAGATTGAGAAGCTCCAGCGAGCCCATACTCACCCACGACGCGGGAAGGGTCCCGCTCAGCGAGTTCGCCGATAGCCTGAGCTCCTTCAGCGCCGCCATGCACGCCCACGCAGCCGGGAGGCTCCCCGTAAGTGTGTTGCGCGTCAGGTAGAGCCCCGTCAGCGCCGTCATGCTGCACCACGACGCAGGCAGAGTGCCAGAGATCTCGTTGTGCTCAAGCTCAATCACGTGAATCTGAGCGAGGCTCGACCAGCTCTCCGGCAGCGTCCCTGACAGCGACGCATGCTGGTTGGAGATGCGCAACTCGCGCACCATCACCTGCGAGCCGTCGATGTCGTCACCGAGCTCCTGCAGCGTCACAGAGGGCCCGAGAGCATGGCTCGACAGGTCAACCTTCACCGTTGCGTCGTCCAGGCACGTCACACCCGGCCAACGGCAGAACCCGGTCCCCGTCCATGTCGACTGCAGCCCGGTGGCGCCGCTCATGAACCGCTGCAGAAACTTCACCGTGTTTGACTGCTGCTCCGCAGTAAAGTCACTGGAAGTGGCGGCCTGTGCTTGGAGCGACTTGTGCACGTCGGTCATGATCAGTAGGAGTACCGCCGCGGCAATGACGCGCCGGAGCCGGGAGTGGACGGACCTCATGCTTGTTTTTTGCGCTGACAGACAGGGAGAAGGGGAAGAGGTAGCACGCTGCGGAGAGGAAAGAAAAACAATTGAAAAAAAGAGGCACAAGCGATGGGCGATGGCAGCGCCGAGTCTGTGGGAAGGCGACGCAGCAGAGCTCAGAGATCGTCGGATGCCAAAGCCGGCAAGAGGGATAAGGGAGGAGCGGAGAGAGAGAAAAAAAAACGACAGTGCGCACACAGGTCCTTTACGTCGGACGTGGTGGTCTGTGTTCGTGTGGCACCGCTGAGAGGTGAGGCAGGCGTCACGTCCGCTGGGGCGCGAAGCAACAGACCTCCAGTTGAAGAGGAAGGGAAGAGAAAGTGAGTTGGATGCACCGATGCAAAAGGGACGAAGAAGTTGATTTGTTTTACATGTGCACGCGCACAGGGAGGGGGGAGGAAGACAGAGAAGAGGGGATGCGAGCACGATAGTGCAGGCCCGGTTGTGTGTTGGAGAGAGAGAGGGGAGGGGAGGAAGTCGGAGGAAAAGGACGCGCTGTACAAAAGAATGAGACTGACAAAAAGAAGCTTAAAAAAAAAAGAGCTGCTTCAAACGGGAAGACGTCAACCGTCTCCGTCTGAGTATGTGGGGAAGGAGGAGGAGAGGGAGAGGGCGATACAAAGTGCTCGTGGCCGTTAATATGTGCTCGTTTGTTTTCTTCTCCTGCCACCTGTGTCTCTGCCTGCAGTTGTGTGTGTGTATGTGTGTGTGCGGCGAGCGCCTATTTGACTTCCTTCGGTTCGTTGGAAGTGGATAGGAATCGGTTACGCTTTTTTTCTCAAGAAACGCCACTGCTGTTATTTCCGTTGAGGTCGCACTGCTGTGGAGGGTGACCGCCCTCTTCCACTGTCCCCACCCCCGATCGATCGGGGGTCCGCGACGAGGAAGAAAAAGAGGGAGGGGGAGGGAGACGGCGATCCGCTTCGGTGGGAAGGACGTGGGATGCGGAGGGGAATTGGTGGAAAGAAGGGTGAAAAGGGGGGCAATATGTGTTATAAATTCTCTTTGCCTGCGAACTTTATTGGTCTTTGCAGTGTGTCGTAGCACTCACAGACGAGCAAGCAGCGGGAGAGAGAGGGGGGCGTCAACGGGGCCGACAAGCTGGTGTGTGCGAATGCGTTGAATGGGCTGTGCGGGGGAGTGAGCCGTGTAGTGGTGGCCCATGGCGAACGACGCAGGATGTAGAGCAGAGATGCGGACGGGCACAACGAATGAGGGAGAGACAGGCGAGACGGAATAATGGAAGAGATGAAGGCGGAAGTAAGCGCGCTACATGGGGCAAGAGAGAGAGAGACAGGCCGTACGTCGCCTCTGAATCAGCGATGTACGTAGCACCAGCGAAGAGTATACACATATGTATATATATGTGTGTGCGTGTGTGTTGGGGGTAGGAAAGGAAGCACTTGCTGCGTATGGCCGGGTATGCAGCAAGCAGCGGGAGAGATGACGCGGTGGTGCAACAAGCAGACGCTCCCAGAACGGGCTGTTCCACCGAGGTAAGAGCGTGCCCTTCTCGCATGCTGCCTCACCTTCCCCCCCTCGCACCGCACACTCGCTTTTTTTTGTTTGTGTGGGGGGGCTTTACGCTGAGCGTTTAAGAGCTCGGAAGCACACATGAGCTATGCATGGTGACGTAGAAAAGCACGACACAGTGAGTCTTTCCTTCCTGTGACCTTCCAAGTCTCCACCTGGCGCTCCGCTCGCGTGTTTCCAACTGAAGCGTTCCAACAAAAAAAAGAGGGGAGGGAGAGACGGGTGCGGCGCGAACGCGCAGTACCGACAGCCCTCTACGCACACGCACGCGGAGGAGCCTTCTTTTTTAGACGATAGCAGGCCAAAACAAATGTTGCAAGAGACAAAAGAAGGCATCGGAACGGGAATAAAACGCTGAACACGTGCCACGTCTCCCTGTCGCGCACCGCAGGGAGTGGGAGAGAGACAGACGCGCTTGAAGATCGCCCGCGCAGACGTGGCAGTGCCCTCTTCCGCACCGCTGTGTACCGGATTGGGGGAGCGCTGCACACACGCAGAAGGGAGAGAGAAGGCAAAGGAGACGGCCGCTTGGTGTTCGGTGTTCGTCTATATTTTTTTTGCTCACCTTCACCTCTCCTTTGCGCACCGCCGCAAGAGGGAAAGAGAGAGAAAAAAGGCGCGTAACGGTGGTGCAATGCCCTTTTCTGCGGTAGAAGTAGGAAGGAGGGCGAAGGCGATAGACAGAGAAGACATGGCGCGCACAAGAGAAAGGCAATGAGGCGAATCAGGCGAAACGGGGGTGAATTGACAGCGCAGGGCAGTGCGTTGGGCCTCCTAGGGCAGCAACGAGAAAGCGGCCCTGAAGGAGAGCGAAGGATGCTGGAGACGGCGAGGGGCGACAAGTCGTGTTGTGGAGGTGGACAGAGAATAAAAAGAGCTGCATCGCGTCTTTCCTTGCTTGCTACGGACGACGTTTCTGTGGGCGCAGCGGTGCCGATGCGTGTAGTACGGGGCAGCGCTCATGCCACATGCGTCAATGCCCCATTGCAGCTCCATCACTACGGCTGTCGTTGGCGTAACGCCTCCGGCGAGGTTCTGATGTGCTGAGCGACTGCCTTGGCCCCGGTACGTTCGGTGAACGGTAGAGCAGTCGCACGCGCTCAGCCCACTACCGATGCGTGTTGTGCAGGTGCGGGTATCGAGATTGCCAGGAGCCCACCTCCGCGCACGCGCAGCGGCACGAGAGATGCCAGCAGCCACCGCACGAGTAAGATGCGCCTGGCCAAATGCCGGCAGGTCAGAGGCGTGCGGGAGAAGAGCGAGCGTCTCCGCGGGTGTGTGTCGAAGGAGTGCCGGAGAGGAGAAAGCCGTTGCAAGCGCCGGCCCTTTCTCGGCTCCCCCACCCCACCCCACTCGCCGTGCCACGGCTGGTAAAAGAGGACGGGAAAAGGCGGAGGCGCGGCGCGGAGAGGGACTGTCAGCGCCGGCAGGAGGGGGCGGGCGTGCAAAGGGGAAGAAGGCAGAGAGGTGCGGAAGAGAGCAGTGGCGAGAGAACGTTGAGGCGAACGACGTCGGAATGGAATGAGCAGTTCAGCCGCGCCTAAGAAAGAGGGGAGGGGATGCGCGCCTTCGCTGCGAGCGTCACGTGACGGAGAGTAGACAGCGGAGAGCGTGCGGAATGCATGTGGCCGTGCGTACCACTCTATGCGCACCTGAGAAGCGCGTTCGCGCACGATAAAAACACATGCATGGGAGCAGGTAGGAGCTGAAACAGCGCACACTAGAAGTGGGGTCCGCATCGAATCGCATGTCGGGGACAGCGTGTGAGTCACATAAATGGAGTGGGGGCGGTGAGAGAAAGCAGCGCACGATTCTTATGGGCAGTGATAGTGAAGCACACGAAGAGAGACACGTGGTGATGGCCCACCACGACAAAGAGCCCTGGGGAAGACGGCACCATAAAGGCGGAGGCAACACCTCTTTCTAGTCGACGTCAGCGCGCGCGCGCGTGAGTGAGGAATGCGGCGATGTAAGCGAGAATGCTGCTGTCGCAGTCTCCACCCCACCCCACATACAGGCCTCGTGGGAGCGTGCACGTGGCAGACGGGCACTTTTTTATCTGGTGGTGTCCACGTCGGTGAGCACAAAGGCGCGCCTGCGCAACACCGCCTGTCCCTCCGCATCTTACCCGTGTGCGTGGATGGTCAACGCGTTGAGAGCAGTGGAGCACGAGGATGCAGATCGTGCCTCTGTGGGAGGCGGAGCAACAGACAAAAGCCGCCGAGGAGTTCGATGCCCGCAACCTCTGTGACGTGAATGCACCTTGTTACGCAGACAGACACACAGACAGCGACGCATGCACGGCCGTTGTCTAGCAGAGGGCCGTCCACAGCAACGAGCACCGCCACGCAACGAAAGAGCACACACGCACACAGAAAAGGGAAACGACAAATTCAGTGAATCGAACCCCGCAAAGGCGGCACGCAGGCGACGCGGCGTGAGCTGCAGTGCGATGGACTCGAGGACGGGGAGAAAAGGAAAGAAAGCGAGGCGGCGAGAGAGGGGGTGCCCCCCTTCGCGCAGTACCAGAAGAGACGACAGCAGCAGGAGCAGCAGCGGGAATGGCGCATGCGCACAAAGCAGCCTCACAACGGCAGCGCAGAGAAGGAAGCGAACTCACACTGGGGTGAGTGGGCGCTTGGGAGAGGGCCGCCGGTCCTCTCGTCTGCCCCCCCTTTCGCCCAAGTCATGCCAGGCGCCACTATAGCACAATACGATTCTGAAGGGCTGCTACGACCTCAGATACACTCGTAATACCGCATCGATCGATGTGCACGTAGCGCAACTCTGGCAGCAGCTGTAGCCCAGCCAAGGACCCGGTGAGGTTTCGGCACGATGAGAGGCGTAAAGTGCGCAACGAAGGAAAAGGCGCAAGCAGCGGCGGCGCAGATGAGGCCACTACTGATCCTGGCGTGACGGCGCCGGGTGATCTTGATTGACACTGCGGCAGTGAGGTCAGCTCAGCCACACTCTCGGCTGTTATTCCATGGCAATTACAGAGGGAAAGCTCCAGCAAGAACGGCAGCACACTCAACTCCACGAGGCTGCAAATATTCACACAGCCGTCCAGCACGAGTCTCCGGAAGCCACTGGCGCGCAGGGGAGAGCAGACAAGGAAAGCGTCCACCTGGCGGAGCCCGGTTGTGAGCAGCGGAGGCCCTTCTGCCACACGCCGCACGGCTGCGACGTCCTCCGTCGCCGAGCCGCCCTCCTGCGGCAGGTCTGAGCGCAAAAGAGGAGGAGCCCTCTGTGGCCCGTCGCCACCGCGGCTAGAGAGAGCCGACGAGAGAAAGCGCTCCCCACTCTCATTGGCCTCCACCCCACTCCTCCTGCCATCCCCAGCATTGCGAGCTCCAATCCAACCACGCACGTCCGTGCCTGTAATGCGGCCACTATGCGCGTTGCAACCGCTGCCGTCCACTTCTGCCAAGCTTGGGATGAGCTGCAAAACACGCATATCATGCACACCTTTGCAGGCGAGGAGACGCAGCTGCGCAAGGCTGGTACTGCGGTGCAGGCCGAGAAGCCCTTGGCTGGTAACATTGCTCGAAGATATGTCGAGCTTCGTCAAGTGCGGGCATAGCCCCAGCGCACCGACGGAAAAGATGCCGCGGCAGAACTGAAGCGAGAGAAGCCGCAGAGGCGGACCGCGACGACCTTGACCAGCCTTCTCATCCAGGCGCAGCGCGCTGAGGGAGTCGATCACCTCCGGCACATTTCGCGCAAGTTCCAGCCTTGCGCCTGCTGCTCTCTTGTCAGCAACCGCCAAGCCAGTGCACACGAACTTCACGAGCTCCGAGTCCGTTACAGCCGTTCTGCTCAAGTCGAGGCACATCAGCGACGGGAGCAGGCCCAGACGGTAAATGCGGCGCACGCGCGTGTGGGAAAGCAACAGCGTGTGCAGAGAAGAGGTGTAAAGCTCATCATCGCTATCCGGGAAGACATCGGTGACGTCGGGGCGGCGATTGCTGTCCTTCTCTGCGGCGCGGCTGTCATCACTGCGAGGGAGGGGACGGATGAAGCTGCGGCACCGACTTTGTCCCGTCACTCGCCTTGCCTCAGTACTGATAGGCCCGCCTTCTTGCTCCTCCGCATCGTCGCTGTCGTACAGTCCCGATCCCTGAGCGTTGAGCACCTCCAGCGTGGCGATCGCCATGATGTCACGCACATGATGCACTCCGGGACAGTTCTTCAGTGTCAGGTGAGTCAGCGAGGGGCAGAAGCGCAGCGCCGCGACCCCGACTGTGGTGACAGGTGTGTGGCTTACGTCAAGCCAACGCAAGTGTCGCAGATGGACGAGAGGGCTCAGGTCGGCAATTAGCGAACATGCAGAGCAGTTCAGCACTTGCAGCGCATGCGAGCCGCCGCTGCCTGGCGCCCTAGATGAGTTCCCCAGCACGTCCAGCACCTCCTGCCGCACCGCTGTGTCGCTAAGGTCAAGCACGCGCACGGAGGACAAGAGTGACACGGCCTCGACGTGCGCGATGGAGCCGCATGCGCGGAGGCAAAGGCGGCGAAACCGGTGCTGTGATGCCGTGGCGCCACTCCGGTACAGTTCTGCTGCGAACGCGTCGAGGTCGGCATCTCGGACACGCGTATGGGAGAGGGAGACGTTCTGAAGAGACGGCAGCCGTGCGAGCAGCAGTAGACTGCCGGCATCTCGAACGGCACTCGCGCTGCATCCGTCCAGGTCCACCGTGTGAAGGAACGCACTGTGCTCGAGACCGCTGAGCCACGGTCGGGGAGCAACCTCACCGGCACCGCGCCACTCACCCACCTCCATGGAGCAGCCACGGAGAGAAAGGTGCAGCAGTGAAGGCAGCTGGCCAACATCCCCGAGAGCGCACCTGAACTTGGTGTCTGTAAAGACGAGCGTAGTCAAACGCTCCCAAAGAAGAGGGAGTGGCGCCGCGAGCAGCCCAGGCAAGTCAACCGCAGTTATCCCCTTTTCTACTGCGCGAGCCTCCTCGACTCCTGCTGCGGTGCTCTCCGATGTAAGGGGAGATGACGATGCCACGGGCAGAGAGCCGCCACGAGCTTGGTGTGGCACTGCATCCTGTCCTCCCTCTAGGGGGCTTCGCATCACCCCTGCATCTTCCTCAGCTGCATCCGCGGCGCTTTCGGTAGCGTCGCCCACCTCCATCATCCCATCCTCGCGCTGAGCTCCGCTGCTGTCGCTGCTGCGGCTTCGGCTTTGGCCTGACTCGTGCAGACGCGCCCCCATGGCCACCGCAGAAACACGCAGCTCCTGCTGCCCGATCCAACAGCTCTGTCCACGAACCTCCCCATCGCGGCCCCGCTGCACCAGCGGATTTCGATGTATCGCAGCAGCGGAAGTGAGGGCCCTGTAAGGATTGCGCAAGTGACGGCATGCAAGTGCGTGCAGGACGCGCAGCTGCCGCGCACGGTCGGGCCTCGCTGAGTCAGGTGGCTGTTCCGATACCGGCGCGCCAGTTCCGGTGGCAAGCAGTATTCCTCTGCTCGAGCGTAGATGGGTCATCAGAGTCCACAGGGTGGCATCTGTTAGCCCTGTTCCGGAGAGGTAGAGCTCCTCCAGTTGCACAAGACAGCGAACCAGCTCTGCGGCGGCTGCATCCACTTGCGGGCAGTAGCTCATATCAATCACACGCAGCGTCGCGCTCCGGCACAGGCCGCGCACGCCAGTGTCAGCGAGACTTGCGTTGAGGCTGACATCAGCGAGACGGAGCGAGGGCAACTCGCCAAGGAAACCAACGTCGTGCAGGGTCTCGGACGATATGAGGTGCACCTCCGTGATGTATCGCAAAACCAGCGTGCAGAGGTGAAGCCGTGCAGAAGCACTGCCTGCCATGCTGGCCATGCTCTGCATTTGTGGTTGGCGTCTCTCTAGCAGAGGCTCTCGTGAGCGCCCCTCCACTGGCGCACTCCCCGGGTTGCGGAGCTGAGCATTGAGCGTGTTCGATAGAGGCGACACCGACGGAGGCGGAAATTCCCTGGCCGACTGCCCCGCTGAGTCCACAGGCGCGGCCACCGATGCCCAACCCTCTCCGTTTCCTTTGTCAGCCCCCTCGAGGTGGATGTCCAGCAGCTGCAGATGCGCACAACACGGGCAGCGGAGAAACCCATCCCACCAGGGCGCCGCGCTGTCACACGCCGCGGATGACGATGACGACGGCGGAATCGGCGGCGCTTTACACTCGTAAAGATGGACAGCGGTCAGGAAAGAGGGACAGCAGCGGCGTGGCTGCTGCCCACCTTGAGCGGGCGGCGGGGATGGCACATCCAGATCTGCAGCGCCCTCCTTTGACAACTCAGCGGTAGTCATTGTCGGCCCCCGCGCTCGAGTCGAGCACGTGGCACTAGCCCTGCACCCTTCCGCCATGCGTAAGGGAAGGAATGCGGGGTGGTCACCATATGCGTAGAGGGGCGTCGGCGGTGGAGCGGCTACCGCTGCACACGACGGGCCATGCGAAACTTGCTGGGTGGCATCGCCTCTGGCGTCGCGGCAGACACCGTCGTGCGTGGCGTGGAAGCACGTTGGGGGAGAGGTGCCCATGCTAACCTGCCCCAGTACCAGAGGGCGGCTGAGCCACCAGTGCGAGTGCATCCAACTGCCGCCGTTCCGATAGCTTGTGATGTCCTTTTCGCAAGCTTTGCTGCACGTCGAGGAGGTTGCCTGCCTGCGCCGGCAATCCTCCTCCCGCTCCACTCCAGCCTCCCAATGGAGCACCCGCCGCCATGGTGACCGCGCACGCTCCTGCGCCGCAAGATCAGCACTTGGGAAAGCCGTAGCCGAAGAGGGGTCGGCGATGTAGTGGCCGGCATGGGGCACAGTCGATCGAACCAAGAAGGAAACGAGGCGGCCCACCAGGACACCGCCCAGGCGCCCAGCCCTCATGGCCGCCGAGCGGACGCTGGTGCCTGTGTAGGGGTAGTCCGCTAACGGAAGGAGGTCGCGCAGGGGACCTTCGCTGTCCAGATCAGGCTGCGCAGCCCCTGTGGTGATGACCGCAGCGGTGGTCGAGCTGCGGCGTTGCTTGAACCCGAAATAAGTGCGCGCGCGGCAGTGCCGCTGCGTGTGCTGCCAATGGCGAAGCGCCGCTGTGGCACGGTGGGCGCGGCCGAGCGACGCGACGGTGTTCCCTTTCTGTGTGCGTCGCGTTCGCAGCGGCCGTGGGTTTGCTCGACGCGGGATTGGAATGCCGTATCGAATCGTCCGTGATATCCCCTTCAAAGCTCATTGAATGCGCCTCGCTGCCTAACGGCTGCTCCCACGGCATGACTTGCTCCGCCAAGTCGGAGACCCACCAGTCCCCAAACGGCATCTGGCGTGCCCAATCCGTCCACACGGCCTGATACTCGCTCTCGGCGTCATCGTGGTCGAGCGCTCCAATAAGACGCGCCTCTGCGGCAATGCGGCAGCGTGGCTGAGCCGCGGCAAAGAGGGGATGCCGTGTATGGGGAGGAGTCGGGGGAGGAGGGGGAGGAGGGGGGAGGGGCACAGAGATATGCAGAGACGCAGGGGAGAAGACAGAGAGAGAGACAGTCACAGAGAGCGCCGACACCAGCTGGTCAATAAAAACAAACACAAAAAAGTGAACGGAGAGCAACAGCACATCGAGAGACACCACCATCACCATCGACCTGGCAGGGGCGGAGTAGTCAAGAGAGAATGGACAGGAATTCAGCCGCAACGACGCAGACGCACCACTACTGTGCCTCCGTCTTGGGGTGTAGCGCCATCTCTGCGGACGCGCGGGGACGCACAGCGCCGACCACCTAAGCGCATGCGCACGCCCCGGAGAGAGAGACACGGACCACCAATGGAGAAACGTTCATGGACACTTGAGAGGAGATAGCGTGTGGACGGGCGACGGGCAAGGGAGGGCGGAGACGGAGGCCACGTGCTCAAGGGAGAAGCGCAGGCGAAAACCTGCCGTGGCGGCTCGCACAAGTGCCGCCTGCCTGAGGAGGCGAACGTGCAGCAAGCAAAACGAGCGAAAACTGAAAAGCGCCGCGACGGACAGCAGCGACGACAGTGAAGCCTCGGCCTCCAGTCAGTGGCACGCGCGCATCGCCTACCAAAGCACAAAAAGAGGGCGGGGCCCTCACGCACAGTGATGTAAGTGAGCCTGGGACACTCGAGGAAGCCCGCCCTCCACCTCCACCCACGCTCCTACTTTACACCCCAAGACGGCGCACGATCATCAGCGAGCAAGCAAATAGAAGCAGTGGCCATAGTCTTCAAGGCGCTCTACTCCTCAAGCAAGGCGATGCGGCTATACCGCGGCTCCTAACAGTCCAGAAAAACGCCCGGTGCTCGACCCTGCTGGCGGTTGGAGCGCAGATCGCGTTCCGCACCACGACCTCCCTCCAAGGCATCGTTTCCGTCTGTGAGCAGCAGCCCTCGAGCTACGCCCGAGCGCGCATCTTCAGCCCCACCACTGGCGCAAAGCCCCTCCTTTCCGTTTTTCCGGACAGGATCTGCAACCTTCCCCAGAGGCGGTTCGCCTCCGACCGCCACCCGCTCGCTCGCCGCCTTGCGAGAAGTCCCCTTCACTCTGCGGGTCAGCGGTGGACGCAGACGTCGACGAGGAATGCGGCCGCGGCGCTCGCGTTCGCCGCATACTCGCAGCCGCAAAGAGGGAGACGTCTGTGTGTGGGGGGCGTGGAGCTTTTGTCCTCCTGCCGCAACGGCAGCGCGCACGAGCCGTTCACCGACGCCGGGCCGCTGGGTCGCGGCGTGGAATCATTCCCACGGGTCATTGGTGGCGAGGCGATTGGCACATCGGTGGTGGTAACACCTCTGAGGGCGCTGCTTGCCGCCACTGCGCTACTCTCTTCGCCAAGCAATGCCGCATAGGCGCCGATAGTGAGACGACGACTCCGGTGTGTCTAGTCGGGTGCTGGCACGGCAGAAGGCATCGGGATGCGATATCGCGTGAGTTCTTCTGAGTCGCCAGTCGGCAACAGCAGCAGTGTGAAGTCTAGCGGCGGCACAAACGCGGGTGGCGGCTTCGCCTCATGCAAGGCTTCCTCGCCACACCAAAGCCCGCTTGAGCCCCACTCGCTGTCCTCGTCTTCCGTTTCGCTTCTGTAGTCATGACGGACGCGCACATGGGCCTTCTCCCCGGCGTTGCCACGCGCTGGCATCCCGTGTTTCGGGTCTCTCATTGCGTCTGCGCTCAAGGCAAGCGTGGCATCCGTGCGCTTCGCATCCCCACCCGGGAGCTTCTGCGTAGGCGGAGGCATCTCCAGCATCAGCGCGGCCGCGGCTGTCAGCTTCGACGGCGCCCCACCGTTCTCTATCGCCTTGCCGTGCCGGTAATTCTTCAAAAGTGCGTTGACGCTCTGCTCAAGTTTGTCCAGCTCGTCGACGCCGATGCCTCCAAGAGTACTGCTCGTGGCGGCGGAACCCTTCACCTTGCTGGTCACAGCGGATGAGAGAGCAGGAGACGGCAGCCCTGCGCTGGTCACGGGGAGGCTGCTACCTTCAGCTACGTCTTGGCCCGACAGGTGCTCAGGCGCTAGCGATAGCTGCTTCTCGGGCATCTTGTCTTTATCCAAGGAGGAGATGCACATGGAGCTAGTGCTGCTACTGTGTCGCTGAGAGCCCCACGCGTCTGTGGACTTGTGCGCCAAGGATGCCTTGAAGGCCTGCCCCGACGCACCGGCCTCTGGTTGAAGCGCTTCGTTGTTTGGCACCTCCGCGTCACTGACGTTTCTGCTGGGCCGGCGGTACTTGTCCACGAGAGCACGTCGCTCGGCAAGGTGCGCGCTCGGCTTTGTCTCCGTCGTCGCCGATACCGCAGCCGGTCTCACGGTGGCATCGACTGCCAAAATGGTTTCTGGCACACCAGCAGCGGGGCGCGGCGACGGAGTCCTATTCTGTCGAATCCATTGCAGGAGGGACGTGTACGCGCCTGATGTCCGACTGGCGGTGCGATGGCCCACCAGCTCCTCGTCCGTCGAGTGTTGTGGCGACTGGAGAACGGGACTTGCCTTCCCAGAGGCTGTCTCGGTGATGCGGAAAGAGCTCCAGCAATCTCTGCCTCTGCCGTCGGCGGAGAAGGCCGGCTCTACGCGCGTCTCTGCTGCTGCCCTTTCGCCGATGCTTGGCGCGTCTTCGTCAGTGCCGGGCTCCGTCGGCGGGCTCGCAACGGTGCTCAGGTGAAGCGTGCTGAGACCCTCAGGCGTCACGGTGCGATCCGCACACGCAGACGAGTGCATGGACTCGACCCTCGATGAGAAGACCAGAGCCGAACCCTGCGTCACCTTCCAGGGAGAGGAGCACGGGGTGGAAATGTCAGTGGTGCGACGGCCGCTTATCTGTCCCGGGCCGTAGGAGTCCAGCGGCACGGCCGCTCCTTCGTCCGGCATGCTAGCCCAAGCCTCCGTCGAAGTAGGCTGTCGAGAGACGTGGCCAGCGCTTCTCACGGACTCCTGCAACTGAAGCCGCTGCCCACGACGCTCGAGTGCGGCACGGAATCGCTTCCGCGTCTCAGCGGCGCTTCCCAACAGGAAAGGCGCGGCACTCTCCTTTTCGGCGCCTGCAGGCCCGCCCACGGCCTCGCGGCGCGCTGGACGATGAGTGAATGCGCAACCCGGTGGCCGCCGGCTCGTCGAATCGGTGCCCTCAGCGGCCTCTGACGCAAGACCGGGAGAGGTCGCGGGCTGAGATGAGGACGGGCGCGGGGACTTGACAACGATCGCACCTATCGGAGAGTCGTGCAGTGGCGGCCACGACTGCATCACCCGGCCCACCGGTATCCGCTCTCCCACCGCTGCGTCATGGGCTGCGTCCAGTGTAAGGCAGCAACTGGAGGAGGAGCTATGGAATGAGGGGTGAGCCGACACGCTGGTGGCCGAGCAAGGCAACGATGCGTCGCTTCTCACCTCTGCGACCGCAGCGCCGCCAGTGGCAGTCTGACTGTGCGTGGCAGATGGCGTCTTTGGTTGTGTCGCTCCCGGCTCCTTTGAGCTTCGCTGGCAGCCGACAGACGCCAGCGTCGCCTCTAGCGCCTGCGCTACAAGGGTGCCGTGCATGACCTCGCTGAGGGGAGAGGAGTGACTTGGATTAGGCAGAGTGGTAGCACTTTTGGCATCCTCCATCGAGATTGGCCCAAGCGGCCTGACCGGCTCTTTTGCGTGTGGCCGTGGCCCGACGGCGAGGCCGAAAGCGGTGGCAGTGGCCGCTCGTGAGGATGGCTCCTCCCCTTCTTTGGCGGCTGCGCTTGCCGCACCTTTCGTTACGAGGCCGCTGTACGTCGCACAACTCTCTATATCCGGAGAGGCGGAGGCGCTGATCGGCTCAGCGGTCTTCCCTTTTAAGCTCTTCGCCTCTTGGCGTTGGCGCCACCGTTTCAGGTACGACTGCGGCGCCTCCTCGAAGTCCCTCGTGCTGGCAAGATGAAAAGAACTGTGTGCCGTGCGCTCGAGATGCTTTCCTGGACGATCGCCACACTTCTTGCCTGTGGAGCCTTTGCGTCCTTCCAAGGAAACCGGAGCTGCTGGCTGTGACTCCATATCAGGGGCATCTGCGTTGGTAAGACGTGCAAGAGGGACCCCCATACGAGACTGATGATGATGCCCGTACTCATTCTGATGCGGCAGAGTGCTGCAACTCGGGGGCGGAGGAGCTCCTAGTGATCGGTGGGCTGGAGCAACTGTCGTGGGGGCATCAGCATCTTCGTCAGTGAGGCTCACGACCCCGGCGGCGGCGGTCGCCGACTCCATTAATGCAGCAGCAACACGATCGCTGACACTGCGTACATCCTTCGCCGCTGATACCAAAAAAGACTGGGCCTTTTCCGGGCTTCGAGCCTTACAGCTGCGGGAAGACCGCGTGTAGATGAAGCGCACAGATGGCGCG
This sequence comes from Leishmania martiniquensis, assembly GCF_017916325.1. Lineage (NCBI taxonomy): Eukaryota > Euglenozoa > Kinetoplastea > Trypanosomatida > Trypanosomatidae > Leishmania > Leishmania martiniquensis. The sequence goes on from NC_090166.1 coordinate 593,419, forward strand.
GCTGCATTCGACGCCTTTGGATAGCCGGGTGTGATTGAAAGAGACGGCCTTGGCTGTCGCTCGCAGCTGCCCCGAAGCGCTGCGCTAGGACTAGAGGACGACTTCTCTGCCGAATGCGACGCATCGACGGCGGAGGCTACTGCAGCCGGGATGGTGTCTGCTGCGCGGCCCCGAGCGAAGGCTCTGCTAGAAGAGCGCCCGAAGGGAGTGTCAGCAGCGCTGACCCGACGCCCCGATTCGGCCGAACCCGCCGCGGACCCTGAGAGCTTCTCACCGCGCAGCTGAGATGCATCGAGCGGCAGCGTCAGATGATCCGCGCGCGGGTCTGCGGTTAAACTGCTCTTCTGTGATATGTTGCGCTGGCTAGTGCTGCTGCGACTGCTACACTTTTCTTCGTCAGCCTCTTTGCAGCAATGACGATTGGAATGGCGGTGACTTTTGACAGCCTGAGAGAGTGGCACCGGCAAGCCCTTGCGCAAATCGTGAGCGTTCACGCTTGGGGGAGCCCTATCGCCGCTGCTAACGCGGGCGTCCGTCTGGCAGGACTCTCGAGCCACAGATGTCTTCGCCAACGCGACTCTCGCTCGCGCCAGAAGGGCCTGGACACGTCCGCCTTTATCGGCGGACGGGGTCCCAGTCGCGTTGGCCGACGGTGCTGCTCCTGCTCCAGCTGTCTTGGATGGGGCAGGGCTCAAAGGAACAAGCACTCTATCCGTCGAGGACGCTGATGGCCCCCCAGAGGTACCTACTAAAGTATATGACGTCTGTTCTGCCGCCCCCGCATCCACTTTCGGCAGTGTCGTATCTGCAGTCGATGCGCATGTCTGGCGCTGCGGCGCTGAGCCACTGTACATTATACGGTGTCGCGGTGGCCGTGACGGCAGTGGGTGCGAAGCGGGTGACAGTGCCGAGGTGCCGTAACTATGGCGCCGAGGCGCGGCGGTGGCGTGTTCAGTCCCACAAGCATCAGCGACTGGCATCGCAGCGTGAGCGCCCCCTACACCGCTCGAAGAGATGCCGTACCCGGTGGGCCGGACGAGGCTAGCAAACGAATAGAAAGAGGAGCAAAGAGAGGCGGAGAGCTGCGAAGCCGCTGGGGCGCCGATGGTGCAGCTATCACCAAAATATGCGGGTGCTTGCGGACTGGCAAGATGACGCCTGTGGTGTCTCTCACGGTCTCTCGCGCCCTTCATGGGTGCAGCTCCGCCCGTCTGCAATGGGTGCACCGCCGAAATACAGAGTGATGCGAGAGAGAGAGTGGGTGAAAAAAAAAGGGAAGGAAAACGACTGCCGAAAGACAGAACACAAAATGAAAGAGAGACGAAGACCCCAATGTCGACGCAAACGATTTACGTGCTCAGCTCAAAGACACACGAACACATCAGTCAGGCGCGCCCGGGGCCGCACGTGCATCGACCCTCGCGCCGCGACACGTCTGCCCCAGTATCACGAGAGAAGATAAAACGGCGAAGGGTGAGAGGGTCGGTGCGGGGGGGGGGGGCAGCAAAGACAACAACCCAACGAGGAGAGAAGAAAAAAGACGGTGGTGGACCAGGAACACACACACACGCGCGTGGCCGCGAACACGAAGCCTGACAGCAACTGTTCGGGTTCACCTATACAGGGCACACCAGTACCGACTCCCCAGACACCAGGTGCGCCCAACGAGCGAGGAAAGAGTGACGAGGGCAGCACGTGCACGCAAACAGAGACAAACACACACACAGACACACACGCATGCGCATATGGATGTATATACGCGTGTATGTGTGACTGTGTGTGTGTGTGTGTGACTGTATGGGGGAGAGAGGGAGAGAGGGGGAGTGAGAGGGGGCGCGCAGCTCCACACGTTACGCTGAAATTGTACAATGAGAACAAGCGAAGAGATGCGATCAATTTTTTTGGCAACAAACCCAACACGAGCAGAAAAAAGGAGAAGGGGACAGAGTGACAGGCAAACAAAGAGGGGGAGGGCCGGAGAGGAAAAGAAACGGCCCTCGCTTCGAGGCACTGCGGACGGTGTGACGACGCCCTCAGCTTACGCTGCAGACGACGCAAACGTGAAAGAGAGAGGGGATATGGAGGGAGGAGTGAGAGGCAGAGAGTGATGTGGATGAGGTAAGGCTCCAAGCTCAGCTCTTTCGACGCCCGCCACGCCCGCCCCCTAATGGATGTGGGTATAAAAAGCGCTGTGGATTATCACGCGGGCAAGTGGAAGAGAGAGAGAGAAAGAGAGTGGGAGGGGGGCTGTGTCTGTCCGCCTCTTTTTTTTCGGACTCACTTTGGCGGCGGTGCGTGATGCCTCGCGTAGCCCTTTCCCCCTCCTCAAGGGTCACAGTGTTATCACCTGCGGGAGGAGAGGAAAAACATGCGTTCAGCTGCCGAGAAAGAGAATGCCGATGTGAGCACCTGTACATAAGCACGGAAAAATGGGATGAAGTTGTGGGCGTGAAAACGAAGTCGCAGCAGCGGAGAGGAGACCGAGGCGTTGCAGAGGGAGAGGCCATCGTTGAGGGGAAAGGGGGCTGCTGGGGCGATGGGGGAGAGGGAGGGAGGCCCCATAGACGTCAGCGCGTAATACGCTCCATCACGGGCGGTGTCGCGCAGGGAGGCCAATAGGTACTCCACGACAGTGAAGCCTCCTGGTCACAAGATCGAGGCACGCGCCTCTTTTTTTTTGCCTCGTGTCGCATCCACATCGACGTCTCTGAAGCTCTTCTCTCGTACATCACATCAGCAACTTTGATCAGCTGTCACACTTCGAAAGAAAAAGAGCTGGCGAAGGCCTCCGCCACCGCCGCTACACGGGCATGCGCCGCCATCCGCCACCAGGCACACGCGCACCCCTCCACAAGACGCACTGCATTCGGCGGTGTCCCCCACGTTCGCAGGATAAAGAGACGAAATACGAGACGGCCGGAACACAAACGCCGAATGCCGCTGAAGAAGAAAAAAAAGAGGAAGAGAGAGGGGGAGAGAGAGGTGCAGGCGAAGGCGCCATGGAAAAAGGCACCGCCACCACCGCCCTCCTGCAGAGCATACAGGTGGCAGAGCGTAGAGGAAACGGCTCCGTCGCATAACGAGCGACACCGCCCAACCACTGCGATGCGATAGTACGCACACATGCGCATGGTCACTCGTTGCCACGCTCCCCCACAAGTAAAAAAAAATCAACCGTCCGCTTCCGAGGTGTGGAGTGTCCTTGTCATTCCTGCACGTTTCGCCGCTCGACGATAATGAGGCTGCAGTTGTCCAGACCAATGCCCTCATCGTTATCCTCTGGCGCCACACACTGCGCAAACACACCGGCAGCGGCCGTCAGCAGTATTGCATCCACTTGGGACAGTCGCGGAACCGCACCCTCGTCATCGTCCTCGTAGCTGCTGATAATCGAGTCTTCTGTGCCAGCCTTCGAGGCGAAGCTATCACGCTTGACGGGTGACGGGGCCTTCTGGTCGCTTGCAGATGATCTGTTGTTATGCAGGCTACGGCCTGCGCCTGGTGGTGAGCCCGGAGGTGAGCCCTGCGGTGAGTCCCCTATGGCGGCAACTGGACCTCGCAGGTGGTGCTGATAGAGCTCGGCACCACGCAGCACCGCATCCATCGCCGAACCAGACACGGCAAGGTCGTTGACGGTGTTCGTGAGCGCAACGTGCACCTGGTGCAGCGTGGCCGTGTCCCACACGCCATCGCAAGCAAGCACGATCCCCCATCGATCCGTGTCGTTTGGCACGGGCATGATGGTGACGTCTGGCACAGCAGAGACAGCCTGCTCCTTCGGTCCGCGGCCGCCGCACTGCTTGAAGTCGAAGTCGCCCAGAGCGCGCGGCACGGCAGACATGCCCTCAATGCGGTCGTTGACGACGGCGTAGCCAGCGGCGCGGATGCGGGTCTGCTCCTCCTCGTCCGAAACGCGGTGCTTCACGCTGATCACTTGCATACGGTCCTTTGTATAGAACGCCGCACCGCTGTCTCCGATGTTCGCACAGAGCACAAAGTTGGCGGTGATGCCCACGACGCAAGCGGTGCAGCCTACGCAGTTATAATCCCCGCGCACACCCTCCGGCGTCGAGCGTAGGTAGTCGTCGAGAGAAATCAGTGCATCCTCCATGATGCTGGCGAAGTACTGGCGGAGCATCTCCATCTCCGGGATCGACACCACCGCCGCTGGGGACGGGCAAACGGCAACGCTGCCCGCGGCCAGGCTTGGGCTAACGCTAAAGCAGCTCCCCCGCCGCAGGTCCTCTGCCGAAGCAACCGACCTTGACTTCAGCGCTCCGGTACGGGGAGATGCCACGCCTGCGGCAACGGAGATCATCTCCGGCAACGGCTCCTCCACGGCCTCCCACGCATCCAACGTTGCCCCCGACCTGCGGTTTCGATCTGAGAAATGTGAGTTGCTGACGTGACTGTGGGCAGTCAAGAAGCCGTCCGCCCGTGTGTGGGGCGAGTGCCAGAACTTGCTGCCCACAGCTGCACTGGCGCTCTCGGAGGCAAGAGGCGCCCCCCTCACGCTTGCACCTGCGATCCCCAGAGCGCCACCGGCGACATGTAGGCGCAGCGATTCGTGTGTGATGGGAACAAGAACGGAGAGAGACCCAGTGGCAGAAGCGCCACGCAGCTCACCAGCCAGCGTGGGCGGGGTGCCTGTGGACTTGGGAAGCAAAGCAGCTTCGTCACCGTGCGTATCTGAGAGCTTCACAGCAAAACAGTCGCCTGATGCCAACATGTTTGCAACGCCAGATGCCCTTTGGAAGGGGGAAGAGAGGTGAGAAAGCGGCATACGTGCGGACGCAGCATCGAGGGACGCTGGCGAGCTTGGAGCAGCACCCGTAGCCGCTGTGGCGGGGCTTGCAGGGGTATTCATGAACGCAGCTCCGTGAGCGACGTAGCTGAAGGTGCCGTCACGTGTCGGGACCGCCGTCACGGATGGAGGCAGCCATGGTGCTGACGCACCTGTAGCGGCGGCGGAGTCCGTCTCCGCCTTGAGAAAGAACAGGAGCGCGCGCGCACGCACGTCATCGGGGCGAGTTCCCTCGATCGCGCGCCGCAAATGTGCCTCGAAGTGGCGGGCCGCCAACTTCGCCACCGCATCGCCTCCGTGCCCGTCAAACATGCAGAATACTGCCATCGGTATCGTCTCCCTCGGAGTCGTCTCCACCTCCTCCTTTGCCGCCTCGAAGGCAGCGGCAGCTGCGTCCTCCTCGGTCGCGGCGGGCCTCCCCCCGTGTGCCCCGCGGTCGCTCGCGCGCAGTGTCGACTCGAAATGCGGTGGATTTTCGGAGGTGCGTGACGTGCTGCAATTGCAGTTGTCGTAGGCGGTTGACGACGAGTCGCGGTGGGCGCCATTTCCACCGTCCAAAGCCTCCTGCGCCTTCCTTGACGCGGCAGCCGCGACTGCCCGCAGCTCCTTCCGGTTCACCACTTCCTCGGTAATGGCCGGGATGTCGACCAGGAACACCGCCTCGGCATCTTCTTGCGTCGTACGCCACCCTTGCACACTAGCACCAAGCGCGCACAGCTTTGTGACCGGCTCCCCCACAGTGACTGTGTTGCCGAGAGAAAGTTCGAGCAGGTCACGACTGAGGAACTGCTGCATTGGCGAGCGCACCGGAAGTTGCGACGGGGAGCTGCCAAAAAAAGGGTTCGGGCGCAGCCGCGCCTGCGCGCTGCGGCTCGACGGCGATTCGGGGGAGAGACCGAAGATACCGACATCTGCCCCCATCAACAACTGCGCGTCACCCGTTGACAGCGCCGACGCGCTTGGAATCGGCTGCAGCTTACTCGCAGGCGCAGCCGACGCTTCGGACGCCACGAACCCCTCCGTGGCCGGCGGCGAGGCGACAAGCTGCGCTGCGAGGGGGAGCGATAAGCCAGAGAGCTCCCGGTCGAGGGGTGCGGCGGGTGGCATGGTGTGGGTGAAGTTTGCACAAGCGTGGGTCGCAGTGCTGCCCACTGGCGCTGGAGCGCGGCGCTCCAGAGTGGATGCCGTCAGATCCTTTAGCCGCACCTCGTACCCCACGCAGTGGATATCACGTGCGGGTTGCTTCAGATACGTGCCCCGGGTAAAAGCAATTTGGTCGACCAACGCGTCGTACACTTCGGTATGCTTCCACGTGAACTGCTGGCACCTCTCGCACCAAAAAATGCGGTCGAAGCTGTTCATGATATCCAGCAGGTTAAGAAATAGCGTACACTGGCCAGGGTTCTGCATGTGGTGACGGCGAACGTGCGACGGGCATACGGCAGAGAGACAGTGCAAGCACAGAAAGGCGGCTGGACGCCGATGGCAACGACTGCAGTGGTCGTAAAGGTCATTCGCATCGTATCGGCTACAATCTGGTCCTTTAAAATCTTTTGCAATGAAGGCTGCATCGCAGCGGCACGCACCATCGTTAGCTTCATCGTCGCCTGCGTCGTAGCCGCTCTTCGCCTTCGGTTCATCTTCTTTGTGCTCATGCCTCGCCGTGAAACTCACTTGGTCGTCTGGCAACATATGCGCGTGCCGCTCGTACCGGCCAACTTCGTCCTCCGGGTCCATTAGCATAACGCCCGCAGCGGCGTCGAAGACGAGCCGCGCCGCCACCTTTGCATCGCTCGAGCCCTGCGGGTACCCCTCCTCATCTGCCGGATCCACGTTGTACGCACTGGCCACAGTTCCGAAGGTAAAGTCCTCTGGTTCGAGGCGCGTCGTGCCGGAGGCTTGCGCCGGTGTGCGGCGGAACTGACTGCACGACAGCGACGAAGATGCTTTCGCGTCGGCGCTGCAGTGGGCATCCGGCAGCACCACAAGGCCACTCGGCCGCGCGCCAACGGTGTTGCCGCTGGCGCACATAGAGAAACTGTTTTTTGGAGTCAGCAGCGTCGGTATCATGAGGCTGCTGTTGGCAGCCCCCACGTACGGCGAGCCGGCGCGTACGGGTGTCGAGCTGAAGTCGACGGTAGGCGAGGCGTAGCGTGGCTGCGGGTCGCTGCAAGGCGTCGTGCTCGGCGTCGCCTTTCTCTTCTTGTCGAGAGCACCACAAGACAGGGAGCAGTGGCGGTGCCTTCCGTCACAGTCGCTCTTCAAGGTGCTGCTGCTGGCGTTCGTGTTGCTGTTCGGCGACGCAGGGAGGGTAAGCGGCATGGGCGACGCCGCGTCTGGCACGAGCTCGTACCGAGGCAGGAAGACGTGCTCGACCGATGCCCACATGCCCACCGTGCGGCGCTGTGCAGCATCTCCCTCTTCGTCTTCGGCCGCGGTGGCGGCCGCAACCGCGTCAGCTTTGGCCCGACTTCCGCGGCAGCGACGCAACTGCTTTGCCGTGGTCTCTCCAAGGAAGTCGTGCTCCTCGTTCGAAGCGCCATACTCATCGCTGCCTTTCTGCTCCCATAGTGTATCATCGTCGTCGTCATCGATGTCTGCCTTGCCGGACCTGTTTCCTGCATCATCGTTCACGGAAGCATCTGTCTGTGAAAAGAGCACTGTCGACTCCTTCTCTTTGCTGTCACTCTCTGCGTCTGTGCGCCGCCGCCGTCGCCGACCACCGCCGCCGCCGCCGCGGCGCCAGCCATGATGCGAGGCTGCCTCGCTCCCCCGGCGCTGCGTGCTGCGCTTGTGGTGATAACCCGTCATCGTGCCGTAGTGGAGGCTGGAGTAATTGCTGCGTCGCCGCAGCTTCCGAAGCTCTGCCGTCGTCGTACTCATCATGCTGTCGCCGCCGTAATGGCTGTTGACGGTGCGCTGAGGAAAGTCTCCGTCGGAGTCCTCGGCATCGTCGAGATTTGCCGTGACGGCAACGAGGCCACTGCCTGTGAGAGGGTTGGCGCCACTGTCCGCGACGCTTAGCCGCCGCCGCATTGTGTACGTACTCAAATCGTCAATAGAGCGACAGTCGATGGGCGTGTCGAGGTTGAACGCTGGCGCTGCCGCGGAGAGGTCCTCGCCTGACGGCGCGGGTGGGATCAGCACGGAGGTCATCGCAACCGATATTTTGGTTAGCGAGCTGGCACGACTGCTTGTGCGCTGATGCCGTGCGGGCAGCGGAGAGACACCGGAGGAAAAGACCGAAACGCCGCCGGCATTCATGCTCTGCTCAGTGGACCCCGTGGCCGACGAGTCGCCTGACGTCTCGGCTGGCAGAAGTGTGACGGTTTGAGTGGAGCAGAGCGGAATAGGCGGCCCATCTCGGCTGCTGCACATGTCAGATGAAGCAGTGAGAGCAGAGAATGTCGCCGCCGCCGCGGTTTGAAGGGGCAAAGAAGGAAAGTGCGCGCGGAAAGTCGACTGCCGCGCCACTGTGGACCCTGGGGACGGAGGCATCAGTTCCGGCGTGACAGAACTCGGCGTCTCGCCGCCATGGCGCCCACACGCGGCCGACATCAGTGCAACGTCATCGACCGTGCGACTGCGCTGATGAAATCCCATCGACGAGGGAGGGAAGACGCCGCTGCTTTCCAAGGCTCCCGCGCATGAGGTGCGCGGAGTGACAGCCATCGTACCCTCCGGCGCTAACATTTTGTCGCGATGCCGTCGGCGTGAGTTCGCGGCGCGGCTCACCTGAGCATTACTGACGGAGGCGGTGCTATCAGGGCCAACAACAGGTGCTAGTGAGGAGTGCTTTGAGGCAGGGAAGCGTGTCGCACATGTGTCTCGCTGCGAGGTGTGCGTTCGCTCATACTGCCTCCACGCACTTGTCATGCTGCTGGAGGGCAGCGTGCGCTGCTCGCGAGTACCGGCCGGTAAGGTGCCAGTAGAAGACGCCGCGTCACTGCAGGACGGCTGCTCGAATTTGATGTTCGACAGTCGCAATTCAGTCGGCGACGACCGCTGCGGCACCTCCGGAGGAGCACGTCGCGACGCCACTCGAATCCCAGTGGACTGCGGGGCTGTTTCTGCGCTCTCTGAGTGCGCTCGCATGCAGGACCGAGGAGGCTGTGGAGGGCAGGCGGCGGTAGCCACAGTCGTTTGCGGCTCGCCGGCGAGCATGCTCGACTTTGTCTGCGACGAATCCTGTCCCCCATGCACCGTTTCAGAGCGGTCTGCAGAAGTCGCTGCTCCAGCACTGACACCTTCCCGTGAGGCCGCCAAGCTACAGCGTGTGCTGCGCAAAAGCGGCGGGCTCGTCATCTTACGCTCTTTCGACGCCGACCCGATGGGGTTGCAGACGTGCCAGAACACCTCCTTCTCCGTGCAGGCCAGCAGATTCTCCTCATCATTCCTCGCATGAATCCTGTTGCCCCCGTCCGCGTCGGTGAGGCTGGCGGAGGTGGTGTCGGCGCTGCAGCTCCCGTTACGAGGCCTGCTTGCCTCCACAACCATCCCGCTCTCCCTGGCACCTGAGCCCCAGCCACCTTCGCTCGCTGCCTCCCAGCCGTGGGCGAAGAAGCGAAACTGCGGTTTCTCCGTCGCTGCTGCTGACGGCACAGACTGCGCGCCTCTCCTCGGGTGAGAGTGCGGCGTAGGAGGGTTAGCGGCGAGCAGTGGCGATGCCGGCCTTGGAGCCACGGTAGGCGCGAGCTTGGCGAGCGGCACAGGTGGAAGGAGCCGGGTCGCTAGCGGCTCACCGGCACCCTTAGTGCTTTTCTTTTGGCTGCTGTCCGCACACACCAGAGCCGTGGGCTCCGCCGGCGCCGCTCGATCACTTGTCGGTGGCTGTGACGACGTGCTAGGGAGGATGCAACTAGGAGATGGGCTCCGTGCCTGCATTGCAGACGGCGTCGCGCCGAGGTCGCCTCCCGCCGGCGAAGCAGCCGCTGTGCTGTGCGGTGTGAGCGGCGCAGTAGCAGTTGCGGGCAAGGAAGATGCCGTGGTCACACTGGTCTCTGACGGGGCAGGGGTGATGGAGCTCGTAAGAACTACGCGAGGAGGGATGCTTGCGAGAGCAGCACCGCCTATACCCGCGATGGGCTTCCGCACTGCGGCGGCGGTCCGCTGCCGATCCTTGAAGCTCACCTTGGAGGAGCTGGTGGAGGGAGACAAGACAGGCGACAGTGTGGGCGGCTCCTCCGGCATTGCTCGCCGGTCGAACGGCATTGGGGCAGCCCAGGCGCTATCGGTGCCAATGGATTTCGCGAGTCTCAGGATGTGCGGTGTCGTGCCAACGGCGCTTTTGTCTGCTGCGGTATCGGCAGATGCGGAGCTGGCCGTCGTGTGCCACTCCGGTGGCCAAGCCGAGCGCAGTGGAGGTGCTGCTCCTGCCTTGCGGGTGGGGCCCGGCGAGGGCGCATTCGGCTGACTCTGCGGCTGCGATGCAGATGCAGGGCCAGCAGAGGGCTCGTGTGGTGAGCCTATCTGCGTGATTGCGGAGCAGGGAGCCGATGGGCCGACGCCCAAAACGAGCGGGTCAGGTACCTTCGGGCCCTCCTCCGCTGTCACCGCCGCCTTGTGTGCCTCGGAGCGGGTGACCGTGGTTGGCGCCTGATTCGGTGCGTGCATTGCACCAGCGCCATCAACTCCGTGAGGAGACTCAGGACCCGTAGCGGCACACCTGGTGAGAGGCACGGATGCTGCTGCCGTGGATTTCGTCAGCAGCGGCTGCTGGAGGGGACGATCGCGAAAGGGAGAGAGATCGACCGTCAGGGGCGAAGACAACGGCGCGGTGCTCATGGGGGAGTGCACCGGGAGGCTGTGCATACCTCTAACCTCGAAGCTCGCGCCGCCGGCAGCGGCAGCGCCTTGACGCTGCTTGTTCTTGAAACTGAGTCGCCGTTTACGTCCAGCAAGAGACACTGGCTCGGCTTGAGCGGTGTCGCTTGTGTTTTCTACCGAGGGAGAGGGCGTCGCAGACGACGCTGTGGCGTCTGTGTGAAGCGGGGAGAACAAGGTGAGCCGACTTCCTGGTTCATGGTCTCCTGTCACTCCAGGCGACGAAGCTGCAGAGGTGCCGGCAGTGGCACTGCCGGCATCCGAATTCTTGGCCTCCGTGTTCGAGCTCATTAGGCGACCCCCCCCGCGCACTCAATATGTGTGGTCAGGTGAAGAGGCAGAAGGGCCTGATGCCGAAAGAAACGCACACGTATGCGCGAAAGCGAGACAAGACGGGGGGAAGAAGAAGGCACGCTTTGGAAGAGGGTGCCGAGGACGCGCGTTCGCCCGCTGGGGCCTGGTGGCGGCAGCAGAGGGGGGCGCGAATGGAGGAGAAAAAGCAGCAACAACACAAAGAGAAAAGTCAAACAAATGAGGAAGACGAGGGCGGACAACTGAAGACGGCGGGAGCCTCGACAACGAACGGAGAGAGAGGGGGGAAGTGAGGGTGAGAGACACAAAAAGAAATCGAAAGGTCCACTGGAAAGGGAGCAAACATTCAATTAATGGCGAAATAAGGCGGATGGGAGAGGAGATGACGCACCGCCTCTGCTTCCCTCTCACTGCTCCACACTGACGCAGAAAAAAAGGGAGACGGAAGGCGGACCCGCCCTCGCAGTGTCTAGTTATGCAATGAGCCGCAACGCCCTTACCCCTGTTAAAAGGAACTCGCACAGAATGGCAACGCGCTCCTGCGCATGCGCTGGGGACGGGTGCTCGCGGCACTGACCAGAAGGACGCAGAGAAAACTCCTCTGCCCACCCTTTTCTCTCTCCGCAACACACACACAAGTTGACACAACTGCTAAAGCCACCAGAGCGCACTCGCCTCGCTTTATTTTGTTTGTTGAGGAAGGGGAAGGGGGAGGGCGGTAGTGAGCGAACGCCTTTGGCGAGTGTGCGCCTGTGCGTGTGATGCTTAAAGAAGGTGCCTTCGCTTCCAGTGCGGATATAACTGCGCGTAGTGCGTATGGCGGCAGCACGCACGCACGAACGCTCTCTTGCTCTTTCTGCTACGGCCTCTCAGGTGGCGAAGGTTCTCTGTATAGAGAGAGATGACGACGACGACGAGAGAGAGTGATGGGCGGTGAGCGGGGGCAGCAGCGACAAGACTACCGGCAGCCCACAGCAGAAAATGGGTGGCTCACAGCCACCACGACCACAACAAAAGGGGGAGGAAAGCGTAGCGATTGGCAGAAATCCCGCGAGCGGCAAAGCGAAAAAGGCGAAAGAGGGGGGTGGATAAGCAGCGAGACACCAAACAACAACGACCAGTGACGGTGAAAGGGAGCGGAAAGAGACGGCGAAGAAAAGAAGAAAAAATGACTGCGCCAGCCAAAATACTGAAATAAAAAAATGAGGAGTGTGGAAAAGGGCGTCGGTGTGGCACGTTTCCTCGCCCGTCTCCCTGTTCAGCGGACACTGTGGTGGAAAGGACACAAGACGCGCTCACCGAAAGAGGCAAAGCCGATCATACAATAAAAGAGACAGGGGAGAGAGGGAGGGGGGGCAGCACGTTGGTAGCGAAGCGTCGAGCATCAAAGGATGGACGGCAACAAACGCAAGCGGATGTGAAACGCTGCACTCTCGTTGCTCACCTGCTTTTGGGGGAGGGGGGAAAGCGAAGGCTATCAGCGCTGTCGTGACGCAGCAGAGCTGTAGGACAGCAAGGCAAGCGCTTCACTAATAGGCGCTCGAAAGCGCGCACCTACACGAGCGCAGGAAGGGGGGAGGGGAGGGGAGGGGGCGAATGCACAGAGCCCGACTAAGTGCTGCGACACTCGACGTCACCAACTCGGGCACTCTGCACTTTTCTGTTTATTCGCACTGCAAAATACAGAAAACGTTGCGAGAGTCGAATAGCACCAAAGAAAAAAGAAGAAGAGGGTTAAGAGAGACCCACAGAGCTGCACACGTCACACCGGTTGTGCAGCCGCAGCCCGAAGCAGCTCGTCTCGGCTCAGGACGCGTAACTCAGCCTTTTTGAATCGATTGCTCCCAACGCCAGTGACTCCCTGTGTGGGTGTCTGCTCAACGCACCGCAGTCAGGAGTGCCGCCTCGAAAAGGACGACGAGTTTCGTTGTAGCTGTTATTTTTTTCCCTTTCTTCTGATGGTCTTTTGTAGAGAGGAAAGAGCCTTCCGTACGGAACCCGCGCACACGCAAAAAAGAAAAAGGGGGTGGGACACACTCAAGAGCACGGGAGCCTTTCAGCATACGATATTCAGAAGAAAAAGAGGGAGGGAGGAAGTGCGTCAAGCGTGACCCGTGCGACAAGTTTATCTGCCGCTGTCCCGCACTGAGGTCCTTTCGTTGCAGGAGGGTGTTGTGTGAGGAAGAAGGCAGCGCGGCAGGTGTTCGTCGGGCATGTTCAGTGCGAGAGAGAGAGAGAGAAAGAAGAGATGAGTGAAGTGGCTCAGGTACATTATGTGAAAGCAGCAGCGCAAACGCCCGGTCGCTATCGTCGGAGATCGCTGTGAGTGCATGCAGCCACCGTGTTGGGCTCGCGTGTGGCGAAAGGGCCTTTCCGCTCAAGGAGGGTCCCTCAGGTGGGGCGCCAGGGACAGAAGGACGCGCCCACAGCCATTGCGCTCCGCAGTGCACCCTCCGCCTGGCTACGAAGGGAGCTCGAGCGTGTACCTCTCTCCGTTGAAGGCGAGCGTTGACGACGCACGCGGTATGAGACTCCAGCTTATGAGTGTTTTTTCCACTTGATCCGCTGGATCTTTATATATATATATATTGGCACTGAGGTCTGTGGGGAATAAAGAGGTGCGTGTACATTCTGCACTCGCCTCGACAGCACATGTGATGCTGCTGAAGACACACGAAAGAGGAGCTGAAGGACAGAGCGAGCCTTGCCTCCCCCCCTCTCACACACACACACACACTCACACAGACAAAAATAAAAAAGCAGAACGAAAAAAAGAGGGATGAAGAGAGAGAGAAGAGGAGAGGAAAGCACAGCCAACCAAGAAAAATTGTGTAGCGCGAATGGACGGAAACAAAACGGTGGGTAAAATGGGATATGGAGCGCCACCACCACCACCACCGGGCCGACGCAAGACGAAAAGAGAAAAAGAAAAGCCGATAACCATTAGTGAAGAGCCCACGCACAGTCCTCTGAAGAAGAGGCAGAAACGGTCCCCCTTACTCCCCTTCTGACGACGTCACCGCTTCCCTCTTCATGGCCGATATTGCGCATGCTCGACTATGCTCGCCAGCCATGACAGCCTGCAAAAAGAAAAAAATTAAGCAAGCCAGCGAGCCTATATACACGAAAAATTAAAACGGCCCAAAATGGAATACAAAGAAAGAAAATGAGGCCGAGCACCTGCACAACTCTGTCACCAACAAATGTGTCATGCCCCACGCAGTCACTCAGAGGCACACCGGCACGCGAGGAAAAGCCCACGTTGAAAGGTCCTCAATCAACGTGAAGTGAGAAGCGCAGTACAGCGAGTGAGAGCGACACGCAACTGAGACGGGGAGAGGGCGCATTTTAAACCCACAAATGCGCTGAAATACTTCCCTGTACCCCCATAGCCCATCCCCAACCCCTTTTTTCTCTCACCGCCGCCCCTCCACCTGCCACTTCCGCTCCCGCACACGATCGCGGCAAAAAGAGAGCCTTGGTCTCCTGCGTTATTCGGTAGCTCGCCCGTTGTGCTTTTCCCTCGCTGAGCGCGTCTTATCCGACTCCGCCGGTGTTGCCTTCCGCGCAAAGGCGCGCATCGATCCGCTCACCTCTTTTTTTTGTTAAGCGTGTGTGCGTGTGTGTACGGCTCGCGCTACATCTGTTACACTCCCAGCATCATTTTGCTTTCACCCACCCATCCATCCGCCCCCCCCTCTTCTCTTCTTCCCACCTTCATAACACGAGCAGCACGACAGGGGAGGGGCACATCCGGCGTCTACAAAAATTCTTTCTGCGAGCGAAAAGGAAAAGCGAAAGAAAAAAGAAAAGCTATATGGGCGCTCGTGAAGTGAGATTGTGGATACACCCAGGGCCAATCAGTGACAGAAACTACGGACAAGCCAAAGAAAGCCTCTTCGAGATCGCTCCTCTCTCTCTGTGCGAGTCCATCCGTGTTTTCTTGAGTCGGGGTGAAGAAGAAGCAAACAAAAAGGGTTCACACACGCGCGCCTGAAAAAGGACCTGAGCGAAGATGTCGCCCACTCGACTACAGAGGGAGCCTCTTCCCTCTGCCCAGCACGCAAAGCAAAAAAAAAAACGTCGCACAGCGATGCGGACCGTGAGTCCTCCCACCTGCCCACAGGCACTCACACAAGCACATGTCTTTTAGAGCTAGAGAGTAAGAGAATAATAGCGAGGCGATTTCAACGCACGCGCACGCGCAGATCACATTTTTTCTTTTCATGTCCGCCTTTTCTCCCTCTCTCTGCGTGTGCGTCTGTGTGTGCCTCTGTGTCCCCATCCGTCGTGCGCTGGCGGTGTGCTGCAGCGATAAGAGAAATATATATATATATATAGTATTCGTTGTGCACAAAGCTCGACAACGACGAAGCAGCAGCAGAAAGAAGCGCAGCACCAATACACGCGGGCATCTTCAAACGTGCACGTCCCCCTTCCCCCAATAAAAATCAACGAAAAGGGCTACCACGTCTCTTCGGTCGAGTACCATCGAGACCCGGCCTGCAGTAGGACCAGCGTGGCTGTCGTGGTCGCTGCGGCTTGTGCTCATGAGGACGTGGGAGGCGGCGGGGCCTCCTGCGCCGGATGTGCGGGTGTCAGAGGAGGGATTAGGTGGAGGCTCTTGTTGCCTGGTGAGGTACTGAAACCACTCGCACTCCTAGTCACAGCCCAAAGGGTTGCTGTGCCGTTGCGTCGCTCAGAGACGCTACTCCGAGGCGCAAGCCCCTGCTGAAAAGTACAGCCTTTGGCGTCATCATCAGGGGTGGTGCCCGTAGGGGCCGGGTGGCTGCCGATGGGGAAGCCGCGCTGGACCTGATGTGGCAGCAGAAATAGATGCTGCAGTCGCCGCTGTTGTTGCAGTGGGGGAGGGGGAGGTAGTGAGGCGACGGCAATGGCACCGCGTTCTCCTCGACCCATGCAGAAGGAAGGAGACCTTGACCAAGCTCTGCAGCATCGGTTCCGGGAAAGAGCCAGCCGTGACGCAGGTGGTGGTGCTGCGCCCGCTGCCCTTGTTCGGCTTGAAGCCGCACGCCTTTTCCATTCATGCGCTTCGTGAGGGCTGCGATCTGTGCTGCCTATCCAGCGACACAAGCGCCAACGAATCCCCAATACGGTCACCCTCCCAACTTCAAGAGAGGTCTCACTTTCCACGGTTCAGCGGGGACAGGCTGCTGCTGGAGGCTGTCTTGTTTCCAGTGGCAGCCAAAAAGCTGCAGAAGAGCTAGCTATCGGGGTTGTCCGCGTGGCCCTGCGCTGGCAGATCACCACCTGTTTCTCGTGCGGTCGATGCAGAAGGACGAGTCGGCCAGTCGCCAGCTGCTCCTGTCAGCGCCTGCAAATCCATGCGCACCTCACTGTCGGGTGCTGGCGCTCCTCCGGATGCGGGCAGGGCCGCCTGCGCCTCTGAGAGGCAGTAAGACGCAGGATCGATACTCGAAGCTACCGACGCGGGGGCGACCTTGATGTTAAGAGCCTTCAGTGTGTGTCGTGGCAGCGCGATGATGGCGGCACCATGCGGTACCTGTGCAGCCAGTTTAGGGGGCAGGCTAGCCACTTCCACCAGCACGAGTGAAGGCATGGCCTTGTTCTTGCGCTGCTTCTGCTGGCCGTTGGCATTGTCACCATTCTCAGAGCTCCTGGTGTGCGAGCAAGCCTCACTGTGATCGTCGCTGACTTCATCCGATGTCCGTTGCGTTGCTCCGGTCTGCTCACTGTCGCCGCCGCTGGTCGGCAGCTGCGACGACGACGGGTTCACCTTGTCGTCGTCCCACTCTCCACAGTCGCGGCAGCCCCCCATGGCGCTGCGAGAGCCGCTGGCCTCTGCAGCGTCCTCATCTTCCTGCACGTCAAACAGAGAGCTGCGGCTAAGCTTTCCAACCGCGGAGAGAGGCAACACCTTCAGTACGAGCGCGGCGGTGTCTCCGCCACTCCTCTGCCTAGGTGCCGCCGCCGCTGCCACAGCAGTGCTCTTTGCAGAGTATTGGTGAAAACACTTGAGGTCTGTCTTGTGCATGATGATGTCCTTCGCCCTCTCGCTGGCCATTTTGAGGTTGAACACCTCTGTCCAGTCAGGCGCCACTCCAGGATTTGATCCCGGCACCGTGTTGCTCGAGGTCGTCGTCGATGCCGTCGCGAAAGGGCCCTTTTCTGCCTCATCGCTATCACAGCTGCCGTACTGATGCACAAGCGCCCCTAGCGACCCCGTATCCTAATGCCGGTGGGAGCCGGGGGAGTCTCCGCTGGGCTGCGCCTCTGCAGCTTCCGATCCTGCAGCACGGCGCTCGCAGCCGCGGCAGACGCAGATCGGGTGGCATTTGTCAGCAGTGATGTCTGTGCGCGCCGCAACTGCTTCATTGGGCTCATCGACCGCTGCAGCAGTTCCTCCTGCGTCGGCCTCAGTGCTGCGCTCGCGGTGGTCCTTCTCAGTCCTTTGGCAGGCGCCACAGCCGTAAGAAAAGGCGATGGGCTGTCCATCCGCCCCGTAACGCAAGACAGGGTCTCGGCGCCCGCCAGATGTGCCGGTGAGTGCGGCACCACGCATATCACCGCGGTCGCTGTGCATATCCCTCCGACTGCTCCGCAGCGCTTGACTGTGGTCACTGGTGTTGCGATCGCTGCTAAGGACTGGGTTCGTCATGGGTGTGGATGTCATCGTGGGGTTGTATGACCCACAGCCGTTCGCCTGGTCGCCCTTGCTGCTCGTCATCCCACCGCTACAAAGGGCGATCGGGCTCTCGCTCAGGTTACTGTCGGACACCTTCACCGGAGACGCGGAGCTTCCTATGGACCTCCGCGCCTCTGCTGTCAGCTGCACACGGGGTTCGCTGGCGTCGCTGTGCCCCTTCGCCACCACGAAGGCGGTCGGTGCGATGGCGGGTGCACCTGGCTCACCCTGCAACGCCCTCTGGTCCTCGTCTGTCATGGCCCCAAACGGTGCGGTGATGCTCTCGAGATGAACCACTTCTATCGGCAGTGGGTCGTTGAGCAGGGCTTCTGTGGGTCCTGTGCAGGTCGCCGCCTGGGCGCCGGAGCTGCTCGCCTTGGGGCCCGTTGCTGGCCCTGCCTTCCGCGGCGTCACGATTGCCATAGATGACAGGGGCCCCATCCTTCGAGGCACGTGCACTACAAAAAGCTCACTCCGACCCTCGATAGAGTTCGGAATGGCCGGCGAGGGAATCACCGCCATGTCCGTCCACTCCACAGGCCCGCTGCCCACGAGACTCTGCGGGCCGCCGCTGCTCTCCCCGGCTGCGTCGCCGGCCCGTTGCGCCGCCAGGTGGTGATAGCGAAGCACAGTGGCTGCGGTCGGAGTCACCTTGTACAGGGGCGGCCGCACGAGCGCTTCCAGCGATAGCGGCTTCTTCCACTCAGGGCCAAGCGGGACGACATCGACCGCCTGCACTGTATTCATCAGTACGGCTACACTGAACCGCACGACGGTGCCCGGCACAAAGACGCGGAAGCCGTCCATGGAAATGCACGAGTGGTGCACAAAAATGTCACCCAGCTGCGCCGGCTCGCGCTCAAGCCTGCCGAAATCCGCGAACGGTGGCCGGCGGCTATGTCCGCCGTCACTGGTGCCCTCATGGGCTGCCGGCGAAGCAACAGCATCCTCAGCAGATGTTTCCTTCGCCGCCGCCATGTGAAGATACCATTGCATCGTGCTGTACACAACAGTCCCGTGCGCCTTACCGGTTGACGTCATATCCGTCATGGCAGGGGCAGTGACATCAGCGTTCTCAGCGTCTTTCATGCCTGTCCGTGCAGCAGGAGCCGCTGCGCCATTGCCGCCCTCGCTGAAGGCGCCTGCAGCCACTAAAGATTGTGGTATGCCGATGTCGTCCTCCTTGGCGGGCTCGCTCACAGCCGAGAACGGCGCGGTGCTACGGTCGTCTGGTCGCGACGCGCCCTCGTCTACTGACGACTTCTGCGGCCGCTGCTGCTTGCCGTGCTCAAAGTCAGCCTCCTCGACCCCTTGCAATGGCGTGCGCTCGCCGGGCGTGGCGGCAACCGCAGCCCTCTCCCCCTCGAGCGTCTGCTGCATCCCGTGCTCCGCATCTGCGCGGCGAGTGCAGGCGCTCTCGCACGCGTGGAAGTCAAGACTTAGCCGGTGCGTGCAAGTGAGGAAGCCGAAGCCACGCAGTGGATTGTAGCGCTTTACGATGCCCTCGTACCAGGCGCCAACCTCGAAGTTCGCGCCGTTTTTGGGCTCTGCATGTGCACTGCTCGCTAAGGTGTGAGTAGCAGCACCGCTCTGGCTTCTTGCGTGATCGCTGTCGCCTCCCTGCTGGTGCCGGCCACCATTGTGACCGTTGACGGTAGCAGAAGTGCTGTTGTTTCCGGCGGCCGGTGTGGTAGCGCTTCTTCGACTTCCTTGCGCATTGCCGGCACAGGCCGATGGCTTCACAGTAGGCTGTGCCTGCGCAGCTACTGTCCGCGGTGGCGAAGGGAGACTGGTCTGGCCCTGCTGCGGGGGTCCTGCAAAGGGGGGATGCATGCCAGGCGACGGCTGCGGCATGGCCGCAGCGCCACAATGGTAGTACATCCCGAAGGGGTGGAGCGGCGCAGCCATGGATGCGAGCGAGGCCGCTGAGACAGGCGATGTCACATGCGTGCCACTGGTAGACTCTTTCATCGTAGCCGTCGGGGGCGGAGGTGGCGCCAGGTGGTAGAGGTTGAGCTTTGACTTCTCCAGCGATCCGGCATGCGCTGCTGCTGTGTTGCTACTAACTTTACCGCCACCACCGTGACGTGCCACAGCTGCAGCCGCTATTGTGCCTCGCTTCTGCGCTTCGGGGTAGCGGATGTAGGCGTCGGGTTTACGGATCGGCTGCAATGTCGACGCGGTATCCCAGCTGATAGTGCTGCTGGCCTGAGGCGCTTGCGAGAACGGTTCTGTGGATGGCCAGTGAGGCGGCAGGGCAACAGGACTGATTAGCTGACGCTGATTTGGGGGTGTGGGAATCATCTGCCCAGCTGCGTTGCCTCCGCTACCGCTGAAAAACTGCATCAGGTTGGCATTCATTGCGTCCGTCGCCACAGCGCTGCCGACGGCCGGCGAATCGGTCAGCCCTCCAGGCTCGGCGGACCTCGGAGGCGCAGAGTACATGAAGTCGTGCAAGGGCGGCGCGCTATGCTGCTGCTGGTACTGCTGGAGGAGAATCTGCAAAAAGTGCGGTCGAACCATGACGAACTCGTTCTCGTTGACGGCGGTGGCGCTGCAGGTAATGTTACCACTAGCGCCCGAGCCGGGCCTATCACTGCACTGATGCACCAGCTGCTGTTGTGAGCTTGCCGCTCCGACGCCGCCGTTGATGGGCCCTGCCTCTGCTGCTGTCGCCAAACCACTGTCGCCGCACATCGTGGCCCCGGAGAGCCCTCCAGTGAAATCCGCGTACGCACCGCTGCTGCAGTTGAGACCGAAGACAAACTTTGAGGTCGTCACCGAAGACGACGGGGGCGCCTGTGCAGTGCTGCAACTGCCACCTCCGCCCGGAAGACAGTTCACCTTCGCTGGCAGCGGCCAGAGCATACCCCCGCTAGTCTGGCCGTGCTGCTGCGAGCAGTCTAACTTTGCGTTGCGCTTCTGACGGTCCTTTCGGTCATCCGCGGGGTGCGGTAGTGAGGTGGCGACTGCAGCGGTCCTGGCCATGTCAAGATTCTGAAAGGCAGAAGCTGCCGGTATCTGCAACGGCTGCTGCAGTTGGCTTGCATTGGTGGTGAAAGAGGCCAGAGATGGTGCCGCGCCAGGCACATGTGAGAAGTCCGACCAGCAATCCGCACCGATAGGGGTTCCTCGAGAGGACAGGTCACTAAACGGCACATAAGGAATCTGTGTGCCCCAGGGGGGCCGGCTTAACCCATGGAAGCCGCCGTCGTCATTCGAGTTGAGGTGGGCTGCCGACTGGATGGCAACTTGATGACTATCAGAAAAAAAGCGCTTGTGGCCCCCACGGTCACTGCCGCGGGTATTGTGCTCAGGCAAGCTCATTCTCGGCGTGACGAAGACCCTGAAAGAAGAGAAGAAAGGTGTGTAAGGGGGAAAGAGGGGGAGGGGGTCAGCTCAGCAGCCGTCGAACGCGAAGGAGAAAAAAAAGGGCGGAAGAGGTCAATATGACTGCAAGAGACGCGCGCCAACGTCGACTTTCCAATCAGCGCACAGGGCGCCGCAGCGTGTGGAGAGTCGTATGCGGGGGAGGGTGAGAGAAAAAAGGGCAGGAAGGGAGAAGGACAGAGAATCGCAACAGAGGCGTAATATATATATATATGTACACAGACGGTGTGAAGAGGGGGGAATCAAACAAGCAGGCGGGAGAGCCTCCGAAATGGTCAAGCGGCACACACACGCAGAGAGACAGGGAAGGGGGAGGGAGGGGAAAGAGAAAGCTCAGGAAGACTGAACAACGACACAGACGCACACGCGGCTCAGTGATCGGGGAAATAATAGAGAACGTGAAATTTAAAAAAGGGGGGGTGAGGTGGGGACCGTGACAGGAACAGAGGGGGGGGCTTAAAGAGAAAAAAGAGGCGTGTGAAACAGGAAGACGGAAAAAAGGCAAGCGATCAAAAATCGGAGGAGGTGCGCACGTACGCAAGAGGGAGAGAGCCTGTGAGGTGAGGTGAGGTGGGGGGCGTAATAGGGGGCGAGGGGGGGAGGCGGCAGCACTTGGGGATCGATATAAGAACGAAGTTCACCGAGGAAGACACAAAGAAGGGGCGAGGTGGCAAACAAGAAAAGAAGGGGGGAAGAAACGTACTTCGATGTCTTTCACGCAGTCCTGCGCCCCGCCGACTGAGATGTTCGGCTTCGCTTTGCGATGTGTTTGATTCAGCAGCGACGAACCGCTGCGCAGGGCGGAAGAGGTGAAGAGAAAAAATGGAGAAATCCAAAAGCAAAAGTGGGCCGCACCTCACCCGAACACAAGCCCGAGGGCAGAGCCTCCGTGACGATGCGAAAGGTGGAGGAGGAGGGGGCGGGGAGAGGGGAGAGGGTGGTGTGCGGTACAAGAGATGTGGTGACAACGAGAGGCGTCCCCCCAAAAAAAAAAGATGAGAAGGGGCACACACAACCGCCCAAACAACACAGACCGAAGCAACAACAAAAGAAAAAAAGAGAGGGGGAGGGGGCGGCACAAAGTAACTCCCCGGAAGAGGGAGGGAACGAGAAGTGATCGAAGTGCGCAGAAGGGCTTCGTTGGCGCTACGCGGCGGGCCGACGCCCGACAATCAAGCCCGCGCACGCCGACGCACACGTCGGCAATGCAAGTAGGAGGAGGAGGGAGGGAGGGGGCAGAAAGAGAGAGAGAGAGAGGCGGTACGCGCAGGAGGAAAAGCGTAGCCGGGCAGCACACAAGCACAAACGAACAGCGAAGTGTCAAAAATGGAACAGCAGAGGAATAACAGCAACGAAGACAGAATTCTCAGCACACACACACACAATGCACAAGAAAATTCCGAGGAACAGCTCGTTTAAGCGCACACTTCCGTAAGACGACACACAGTTAGATGGCGAAGATGCGGTAAGGGGGAGGGATGAGGGGGGAAGGGAAAGGGTCTCGCTTTCGTGTTTCCGCTGGGAAGGGGGAGAGGGGAGGTGACGGAGGAGGAGGAGCCGCGTTTCGTTCCGCCAGTGAACGATGAAAAAAAAAACGATAAAATGTTCAGCAAAGGTGAGCCCAACTGCCCCACTTCAAGAACGCTAAACAGGTTTGAAGAAAAGAAACCGCGCACAGAATCGCACACGCAGAGAAATAAAAGATGCGCTTCCGACAGGATCTGTGGTGGATGGGCGGAGCGAGTTAAAGAAAGGAAGAGAAAGGGGACCAGATGGTAAAAAGAAATCAGAGAGCGATGCGCGCCGACCGATGACCGCAGGTGGAGGTGATGGTGAGAAAGAGGGGGAGGGGGTTGTGCGGGTACGAAGCAAGTGAGCACAGGAAAAGCAGCAGTCTGGACACGAAACACGACGCAGTGAAAAGGCGAAGGCCCCAACGAAAACGGTAAAGCGTACGCGATGCTGCGTCCAACGAGAGAGGGCCGCTGGTAAGGCTGTATATGAGCGAGAGGGACAAAAGAGAGAGAGAGCAAGCGAGTGGGTGAAAAGGCACCTGAGGGAAAATGAAAAGGTGCCACGGGGACAGTGCGTCAGAGAGGCCGACACACTAATCTTTTTTGTCTAGTTCGCCCGTCTCTCCTATCGAAGCAAGCACCTCCCGTCCTTTCCGCGCTGGCCGTTTCTCGTCAGGCATATGTGCGCACACGCCCCCTAAACAGACGTCTTGTCGGCAAAAGGCGACGGCGAAGGGTGGGAGTACAAGGATAGAGAGCTTTGGGCAGTGGTTAGGTCCGCAGGCAGGCACGCACGCTCGCCTCGCTACGAAACAAAGTGGCTACAACTGAAGAACAGAGACGCCGAAACTGTTTATAAATATGGAAAAAAAAAGGAAGCCAAAGAGACCGTGAAATAGCTCGGCTGAACGGTGTGCGGATCTGCGGCGCTGGCCGGCGTGGCTGATCCCTACGTGGCGAAAGAAGAGAGCCGGCAAGCGCCGAAAGAGAAGACACTCGCGCTGTGGATAGGGAAAGGACCGAAAGAAAACAAGTTGACAGCAGACAAACAACGGAACAAGAAAAAATAAAGCAAGAACGAAATCGACGGTCGTGTCAGAGTGCGTGCACTACAAGGTTGTGATATGGATAGATGCAGGAGGACTGCAGACGCCTACACGAAAGGGACAGAGACTCAGCGCTTCCAAAAAAAAAAAGAAGTGAGGGAAGGGAACGTGAAAGGGGGAGGGCGTCACACACACACAGCGACACAAGCACGCACAGAGCGACCTGATGCCGAACGAGAGACAGAAAAATGCGGCACACCGCCAAATGGACCGTAAAAAAAAATGGCTGGGTAACCTTTTTCTCTCTTACACAAACAGAAAGCACCGCCTTCGCACGCAACGAGCAAAGGTGATGGAAGAAAGGGAGGGAGGGAGAGGCGTTTCTGCGAGCCTGCCCGCTCGCGTTTGAGGATGCCGGTGCACGAATGTGTGAGCGGCGTGAAGTGCGGAAGAGCTCCCACTGAAAGAAGAGGGGAGGGGGTGAGGCAAAGGGCTGCACGGAAAAAATGGGGTCTGCACATCCCCCGGACACTCGAAAGCTTCAAGTTCCTGTCACGAAAAAAAGGAAGTCAGGTGGGAAGAAAGAGAGAAGTAAGAGAGAGAGCGACAGTGTTGGCAAAGGGGTGCGGAGGTGAAGTGGTGAGAATGGGTGGAGAGGGAGTGGTGATTGTGTGGGTGCATCGATCGCCGCAGCACACGCGATGGAACGCAAGCACATGAGATTGGAAAGAGAAAGAGGAAGTGAGGGGAGCAGGTGGCGTACAAGGGATGGCTCAGAATAAGAGGGTGTCGGTGTCACACACATGCCAGCCATAAAGGGTGATGCGCTGCAACAGACCGGCAAGCGCATCTGCCCAAGCAACGCTGTCGACAAGACATGCACTCGCGCCTCAGTGGTGTCAAACGGAGGCCACACGAGGAGAGATACGCACACCATGAGCGCGGCGAGACGCCTTCAGGCGCCAGCAGAGTATAGCGAGCCCGGCCATGCGAGACGCCCGCGATCATCTCGCACCGAGATGACGCTGCTTAGCATCAGCAGCGTCCTAGTCAAAGACGGCTTCTTTACTTTTTTTCTTTTAGAAACGATTGTCTTCGGCAAAGTGCAGCGTTTTCGTTCCTTATTTCGCTTTCCGTACCAAAGAAGTGTACAACAGACACGGAAAGCAGAAAGATGATTTCACAGAAACAGAAGAAAAGCAAAAATAGGGAAAAAATCGCATCTCGGCAGGCAACACGCAACATGCGCAGCGGCACTGACGCACACGAGCCTTCGGGGGGGGGGGGGTACGGAAGCGTGCGAGCTGTGCACTGCACGATGGGCGAAAAAACAAAGGCAGATAATCCGGAGCACTGCCTGCGTGGCCCACTCTCACTCTCACCCTTCAGCAGGATCATGCGCTTGCAAGCCCACACCGCTCACCTACATCTGCGGCACCCCACCGTGGAAGCAGCGACGTGGGTCTTGCGGGTTGGAGACACCCCAGGCGCGCGCCGCAAGCCAGTCACCCCCAGGCCAGCGCCCTCGCTATGCACCCGGCACCCGTGCCGCATCTGCCCCACTCTCGCGTCTGCAAGATGCCGCACATGTCGCACACCCGCGCACTATCACCCGTGGAGGTGCAGTCCCTCACGCCCTTGCACCCGGTCGCACGCCTCACGACGGCACGGCTGTCGCAGCGGGCGGACCTCGCCGCCTTCCCTCCCCATTCCCACCGGTGTGGCCGGAGGGCCGCCTGCAGGGGTGGCTTGGCCGCGAGTGCAGCGGCAGGCGGGGGGCGCTGCCATGCCTCGGTGGCCGCAGCGGCGCTCGCCCCGCACGTGAGCCCGCCCTCCGTTGACCGCAGGGGGCCTGGACGCGTCGATCAGAAGCGGTCTCTGCATAAAACGTCTGTCTTCTCGCCGTCCTGAAAAATCAGAGTGCGGGACAGTCGAGCGGGGAGGCCCGTGGAACGCGAGTGAGAGGTTCAAGTTTCAGGCGGCACGTTCACGATCATAGCGTGTCACGGCGTGCACCGTCAGGCCTACAGCAGTCTGAGAAGCGCACTCCGTATATCCGGCACAGCGCCGGGTACAGCACTCTCACAGCAGGCAGAGGGTGGGATTGGATTGCCTCGAATGCTAGCGGAGTAGAAGGCAGCGCCTCATCTGCAGATGCCCGGAAAGGGACACAACACTCCAGGCACAGCCAGCCGAGATTACTTTCCGGCTCTGTTGTAGGCTCAGCGTTGCTGTTGTCTGATTGGGAGGGGGTGGAGTCGGCCTGGTGCCTGGGGCGTGTGAGCTGGCCTGTAATGCATGTAATCGGCGTCGGCTTCTCTCTGTCCTTGCCGATATCACCAGCGCGCGCGCATTGCTTCGGCGCTCTGCTTCGCCAGGGCCACAGGCTAAGCGAAATGAAAAGATCAGGCCAAGGAGAAGCTGCGCCGGCACATGCGGCCTGAGACGACGTCGCATGTTATCTTTATGCGCGAATGGTCCTGAGGTAAGCAGCATCGAGGAGGGGTACCGAGGCCGCAGCAGCAGCGCCCACTCATGCCGTTTGGTGCTCTAGTTGATCGAGCGGATTTTCCGGTAGATTGCATCACAGGCCCACTGCTGCACACTCAGCGCGGTATCTGCGAGCACAGGGGAGGGGGCAGCCTCCTGTCGCTGAGCCCATGAGTGCTGCCGCTCCTGACTGAATGCCTGTCTGCATTGCTCTCTCTCTCCGGAGAGCGTACGGGCACTTCGCAGAGCGAGAGAGCAACTCCATACATGCCTATAGTTGCGCTTGGCGCAGAGAATCTACCCGAGGCCCGTCGGAAAGTCAGAAGTTGAAGCGCACGCGACCGCTGCGCATGCGGGTGGTGTGGGCGTGCTCGGCGCTCCAAGGGTGAGGGAGGTCGATGGCTGCATAGATGCCTGCGAGGTGACCACGTGCCATGACCGCGCCGCGATCCTACGGAAATGCCTTCCCCGGCCGCCGAGCTGCGCGAGGGTCCGCCTTCCTCCGCCTAAACGAGAAGAACCCAAGGCGGGTGCAGCGCGGGAGCGCCATGCAGTCAAAGGCAGTGCATTGGCGTATTCAAGGACGCCCCTGTTCCCTGCGCATGGCGGGGCGCGCATGACCAGTGAGACTTCCGTTTGGTAAATGTGCTGCAACGGCTCTTCCGCAGTTCGCGCTGGCGCTCTCCAACGACGCGGTGGTGCTGTAGAACACCTCTGCTTCCACCGGTAATACACAAAGAGCAGATGAAATCCTCCGGTGGGCCACATTTGTGCAAGCAGCGCTGCCCTCGACGCGGAAATGCAGTAGACGCAGAAAAGGCCGAGACAAAAAAAAGCGCGATCAATGGGTATCCGTGCAGGGGGGAGGAGGGAGGGGCATGTGCATGGTTGCAGATGCGCCGTCCCTGTCGGCAATGACACTTTCGGCTTCTATCCTAAAGGAAAAAGAAGCGTCCCTCACATTCAAACACATTAGAAAACGTCGCGTGGTGTACGGCGCCCGCGTGGACCGCGAGAGTGCACTGCTCTGCCGCACAGACACAACATGGAGGCGCGAGCGAGCAGCGGCGAAAACGCTGCACAGCAACGAAACAGAGAGAGGCATATGGGGAGTGAAAAGGGTGCCGATTTAACAGAATTGAAGCAAGACAGAGATTTTGCATGTCACTCAAAAATATGCTTACAAGGAAGCACGATAGCAACTAATAATAATAATATATGTACTGGGGAGGGGGAAGGGAGGCACAGATCATGTGTAAAGCTGTATAGAGCAGCGACTCACAGTGACCTGCGACTCTCCACCGCGAGCTTGTGTCACTTAGATCGATCGATATATAAATATAGAAATATAGAAATATACTTGGGAGGGGGAGGGGGAGGGGTGAGAAGGCTTGTCGTATCGACTTTCTGACAGAGGGCAATCCTTTCAGCCGCCCCTTTTTTTTGATGGCTCTTTTCGAGTGCAGAGTCGAAATGGACAGAGGTAAAGTGCACCAAAGAAAAAAAAGCAAAAGAGGACGCCGGCCCGCGGCAGCAAAAAAAGGGGAAATACCGATCGCGTTTTATTTTGTAGACAAGGGAGGGTAAAGGCAGAGAGCGCCACGCCGATCCCCCTCCTCCGCACACACAAAAACGAAGAGAAGGCGAAGGCTCAGACACGTAAGCTCAAGAAGGTCGTCAATGAAGGTGTATGAATAAAATCAGCGCAGCAAAAAGAAGAGGAGGCGGCGGCGGTGGCGGCGGCACAATCTCCTTCACCACACCCACACATACACACCCTCGCGCACAAACATTTCTTTGCTTTCAAGAGCAAAAAAAAACGTGTGCGTTCCGATACGCGAGAAGGAATGAAAGGAGAAAAAAAAATCGGAGACACGAAGCGGCGTCCAAAGGCAAAATCAAACATACGAAAAAAAAGAGGGAAAACGAGGGAAGACAAACAATAAAAGGGGAAGAAAAGAGGCGGGGCACTGGGCCACGAAACGTTAGCAGCTGTGGCGAAGGTGAAACAGAGAAAAAAGAGGCGTGAGATGGAGAAGTTGGGGGGGATGTATCGCTTACCGTACAGTTGTCAGCCAAAGGAAGAAAAAGGGGGGAACGAGCGGAAAGGGACGAGAGGCGTGGGGACACACACAGAAAAAAATCGCACACAAACGCACACAGACAGAAAGAGAAAACAAAAAAAAGCGCACCGTAAGAGGGCGAACAGCAAAAGAAGCGAAAAAAAATCCGCCAATAGCGCAGCCGGAAAGAGGGGAAATGTGCAACGAAACAACTGAAAAGGGCACCGTATTAGGTGCAGGTCGAAGAAGAGAAATAATGCGGAAGGTAAGGGTGGAGGGGGAGGGGGGAGGGCCTTCGGCGACGTCTTGCTCTGCTGGTGTGGATGTCCCGTTGAAAAATCGCGCACATGCTAATAAGAAAAAGGAAGAGCGCGCTGGCCGTCCGGATCTGTCGCGATGTTGCCTCACAGGATGCGCACTCAGCCATTCAGACGGCGACACTCAGCGCGTGAGAGAGAAAGACACGGAAAATCTGCAAAACGCTCACATGCCGACGCGCGCTCTCAAGACAACTCCTTCCAGGGCCCAGCAAGCGCGCCTGAGATGAAAACTAATGAATAAAAGAGGAGAGCCATACAGAAACAGACGCGACGATTATCTAAAGCCGCGTGCAGAGAGCAGCGAGAGAATACCATCGCAGCGCAGTCAGCAGTACTGGAGCAGAAGGCGAAAGGGATCAGACCGTCAACCGACCAACCATAAGCAGCGAACGAAAAGGAAGAAAAAAAGAAAACGCAAGCGCGCGCGCAGTGAAGCAACCCTCTGGGCGCGTGTCTCACCAGCAGAGGAGACGGCGCGAAGCGAACCACTGAAAAAGGGGGAGCGAAGCTACCGGTCTCTCTGAATACCACGTAAGCGACGGCAAGCGACACGCGAGCACCCAACGGGGAAAAAACACAGATGCACAAGGCAAGAAGCCATACAAAGGGAGGCTGCAGAGAAAGAGTGGAGGGGGGAAGGAGGGGGCGTTGGATTCATGTAATGGCTGCTCCTTGAGCCCGCTCAGAGGGCCGACCAGAAATTACCGCCTGCTGGAGGGGAAAAAAGCAATCCTGTTAATGAAGAGAAAAACGAGGACATGAGCAGAAGGCAACGTCTCCCCCTCCCCCACAGACACGCACACGCACACACACATAAATCGACGCCGTCCCAGCAGAAGAGGCCGACGGCGCCGCAAAGCCCCAAGCTATCATATCACAACAGAAGAGTGTGCAGCTGTCCCGTCTCTGCCGGATCGGTGGTGTCGTGACGCGTTTAGGGGAATGGCCAAAGAGGCCCATATGAAAAGACGAAAGGTAAAGGCCAAAAATGAAAGCAAATTAGAGTAAATGACGGTGAAAAGCGGCAACGGAATCGTCGACGATGAACGAAACGAAGGGGGAAAGAAACGGTAAAAAAAGAGGGCAAAAAATGCGAAACGAGGCGAAAATGAGAGGCCGAAATGAGGAAAAAAAAATAAAGTCTTTTTCGTCAGCACTAAAAGGAAGACAAAAGCGAGAGAGAAATGACAGCTGAAAACAAAAGGGGGGGCCGTGTGGGTGTGAAAGTTTGTGGGTCTCTCTGTATCTCTCTGTGTGTGTGTGGGTAAGTTTGAAAGAGAGGGGGGATCGAGCGATATAAAAGAGAACGCAGAAAGAGGCGAAATCAATAAAGAGGTCCCCCTCCACACATTACCTCACCAGAAAGCCACACAGACACAGAGAGAGAGCTAGACACAGACAGGCACAGACACACAAGCAGTAAGAGTACGCAAACTAATATATATATATAAAGATACCTGAGCACGCGTGTGGTTGAGGAGAAAAGACAGCTTCTCTGTAGGGATGGGCGCACGTCCACTTCGGCAGCGTCTCTTTTCTGTCGCTTCGCTCCTGCAGAATTTGGTTGTGTGTCAGTTCTAGTAGTAGGCATGGAGCGCACACAAAAAAAAAAACGGCAGCGGAGACAGAGAGCTCGCGGGGAGGGGGAACAGGTTGAAGGGGAAGAAGGGGAGGAAGGGGAGGAAGGCACCCCTGCATCCTCCCCAATCATTGCAGCCCGTAGAAAACGTGCTGTCATCCGTCACGCCACACACACACACACATGCACCCGACCTGTCACCATCCTCTATGAGGATAGGCACTGAATACGCAAAGAGAGAAAAAGATGAAGCGCGTTAGCCCAGGCTACTGCTATCCATCTCCGATACGGTATCACTCTTCTTAGGGGGAGCCGTGCTTATACCCTCCCACAACGTCACCGCACGTGAAGAGGAGCAGGCGCGTTGCAAGAAGACGAGAGGGTGCGGACCACAAGGGCCACGGATGCGCCAGAAAATAAAACGAAAGGGGGAAGGAAAAAGCATGTAATCATCACCGTGAAAAGCCTCCATCTAACAGCAGACGCGGCAGCCAGATCGAACCGCATGAATCAATCTTGTTTCGCTTTCTTTGCCGTCGTCGCTGTGAGCACATATGCGTTAGCACGATCGACACTGTTATCTTCTTCCTCAGCCCTATCCATTGATAGACGCACGAGCACATGACGCGGCGTTGCTGTGCTTTCTTAGTCATACAGAAAAAGAAAGAGCTCTTTTTTTTCGAGCACTGATGCACGCCTTCTGCTGAAAGAGGTCCTACACGGCCGGAATGTCCTTCGAGGCGAACGACGGTGGGGACCAGGGGAGAGAGAGGGGGGTAGATATGCATCGGCAGCAATTCAATGGTCGACATAAATATCTGCGGATATGTATATATATATGTGTGTGTACGTATAGACCATCGTGGCACTGCGACAACATACATAATAATAAAGCAAAAAGAGGCATCAGCAGCAACAGAGAGCCTCAAAGCAACGCCGATAGCTGATTGAAGTGCGTCTTGATAGTGGTGGCAACAGAAGAAAACACACACACACAAAAGAGAAGGAAGAAAGATGAGGGAAGGGGGAGGAGCGATAACAGCAAATCGAATTCAGACGTTAACGAGAGAGAGAGAAAAAAAGCAGCACACTGTGTGAGGCCCCTCTTCCTCTTCGATCCCTCACAGATTCTCGTAAAGAGAAGCGCAAAGAGACAGAAGTAAAAAAAATTCGATATCATAAGCGAAAATAAATGCGGGGCTGACGTAAGACAATCGCCGAAGAGAGAAGGAAGAAAAAAGAAAAAAAGAAGAAAAAAGAAGCGCAGAGAGGCGTGCCTGAAAATGACGAGGTGCAGGCCAAGGCGCTACAAGACGAGCACACGCGCAGCCTTGTGCACGCGCCCCCACCACCACCACCACCACACACACACACACCGAAAGATACATGGGGCTCCCTCTCTTACGGGCGACGAAGGCCTGTCAGTGTTAAGAAAGTTCGCGTTGAGAGGGTGAGGCGGAAGAAAGAGGAAGAGAAAGGCGCTCTCAAGAAGACAGCCACCGTGGGAAGACGAGAAAAAAAAGCAGTCAGGGCGCCATATGCGAGGGAAGAGAGGAGAGAGGGCAGTAAAGGAAAAGAGAGGAAAGGGAGAACAAGTGCATCGAAAAAAGACCTTCATGGGGCAAGCAGAAGAAAGCGAAGAGGGAGGGAGGGAAGGAAAGAGGCGGCCGACATCAGAGGGTGGGGTGGGGGTGGGGGGCACGAAGAAACAGAGAAACAAAAGAAAGCATAAGCGTACTCGGGAAATAATGGAGAGGAGGAAGAAAATGAAATAATAAAAACAGAAAAAAGGGAAAGGTGAAAAAAGCGAGAGAGAGAGAGACGCTGATACCTCTGGGGGAAAGGTAAATAAGAAGAGACGTCTTGGAGTACACAGGCACACACACACACACGCAGACAGGCACAGACATACATACAAACACAGACGCACTCACAGGGGAGAGAGAGGCACACGCATACTCAAGGAAAAAAAGAAAGAGAAGGAACATACAAAAGTTGGAAGCCAAGTAATAGAATCGATAAAACTGTGTCACAGATCTCCCCTGCTCATATTTCGAGGGCGCTCCTCTCCGTCATGCACTTTGTGGAGGTGATGCGGTAAGGTCGCTCCAGATGCAGTAAGAGCATAGGCCGCGCCTTTCCGCGTTCCTCTTCCTCCGCTACTCGCTCCTGAGAGCCGCGTAGTCAGGGATGCTGTATGAATCAGGTTAGGGGGAGAGCGCGGGTGCTAATAAACTGTTAAGGGATGATGAATGAAATGGAGCGTGTCTCGGTACATGCCTAAGTGCCGCAGATCTTGCAGTGATTCGCCCGAGAGAGAGAGACAGAGGGGGACGAGGGACCTGTACCGCCTCACGTCCGACGAAAACAGAGAGAGGGGCAGTACGCGTCATCCGTAAGGGATGAGAACAAAAGAAATACAGGCGTGGGCACAAGTACAAAAAAGGGGGGCGAACCTTTTTCTTCCTTCATTCGAGGTGGTGGAAAAATAATACATACATATACATGCATATATATATATATGTATATGTGCGCACTTTCATCGAGGGAGGCTGCTGAGATCAAGCAAGAAAGCGAAGACGGTTGCGCGAATGCGTACACTCGCCTCGATGAGCCACAGCCACTCAGGGCTCGATCAAAGTAGCGTCTTGCTTCTCTCTCTGCGCATGCTAGAAAAGGTATCTTCCCTTATACGATCCTTGTTACCCATGTCACGTCCCCCCCTGTCTCGCTTCAATTTCACGCATTCATCCCGCTTGCCCGCACACACACACACACGCACAAACTTCCCGCCACACATGTGAGTGCTATCTGTTTTGTTGCTGTGTGTTACGCGCTCATCTCGTCAGCAAACGATAAGCGCACATAAGACATCGCCACATCGATGCTAACACAGGACAGAGAACGGTAAGAAAAAGAAAAAAGGCGGGCATAGGTGCAGACACGCACATCCGAATACATGTTCCGGCGCCTCGCCAGAGAGGAGAGGGGGAGGGGGGTGCGAGTCCTCTTTGAGGACCTCAATGAAAAAGAGCGCAGCGAAAGAGATGAGAAGAAACGATAGAAAGGGACGGCAGCGATGGCGCCCACACCACGCGCAGCGCACAAGAGAGAGGGGGTGGGGTGGAGGCATGGGGCAGAGAGAACGGCCAAGACACTTTTTCCTATAGGTGGAGGCGGTGGCAACTGTGGAAACGATCACAGAGAGAGGGCGAGGCGCTGTCAAAAGGATGCGAAACCCAAAGCGCAAAAAGATTCCGTCCCATCCGTCTTTCCGTTTATTTATTTATTTTTTCACTCAGACGGATTCCGTGAAGACCTTCAGGAGGCTCGGGCGTATGAGAGAGGGATGGGGGGAGGGGGCAACGCACAACGTCAGGTGTTAAAAAAAAAAGTGGACAAGAAAAGGGAGGGATGGAGACGTCACGTCCATCGCTCAACAAATCCTGGTAGCACACACACACGCAGACACACAGAAAAAAAAGAAGAGAAAGCAAAGCAAATGTTTCCACCACATGCAGTAACATAACGCTGTGGTGTAGATAAAAGTTGGAGGGGGGAGAAAGAGAAGAAGAGCGAAGTGAAACACACACACGCGCACGCGCGAGATATGAAAAAAAAAAACGAAAAGAGCTCGTAAGAGACACAAGCACAGGTGTAACGAAACGATGGAGAAAAAAGGGGGGCAAAAGAC
Source organism: Leishmania martiniquensis (assembly GCF_017916325.1). Taxonomy (NCBI): domain Eukaryota; phylum Euglenozoa; class Kinetoplastea; order Trypanosomatida; family Trypanosomatidae; genus Leishmania; species Leishmania martiniquensis. The sequence goes on from NC_090166.1 coordinate 627,121, forward strand.
ACCGAAATCGTGCCTCTTTCGATTTTTCTTCATTTCTCACAGGCGTGAGAAACGTACGTCGAGTGAGCGAGCCGCACCCCGCTGCTGCCCCCCTCTTTCATGCGAGAGGGAACGAAAAAGAGGAAAGGGGCGCGGAAGCACGCAGCGTGTGTGTGTGTGTGTGCACGCTCACCAACGCTGTAAGCCACAAGAAGTGGGTAGAGAGAGTCAAAGGAGAAGCACAACATTAAAAAAAGGAGGGCTTTCACAGAAACTGGCAGAAAACATTTGGCATCTCTTCTCTTCCCCCCTTCCCCCTCCCTCATGAGCCTGGATGTGGAGTGCCTTCACTCTTGTCGAGAAAGAGGGGTAAAAAAAACGTTCGCTGACACTGCTCGGTGGGGAGGGAGAGGGAGGGAGTGGGCGGGAGGGCGCACTCCATCAACCTGTGCGCTGCCCCCGAAATGCCATTCCGTATGAGACAGGAAAAAAGGAAAAATTAATAATAATAAAAAGAGAGGGTGAGAGGGGGGATGGAGAGATGTGAAAAATAATGCCGCGGCAAAAAACGGAACGAAAGGAGAAGTGTACCGCGCTGGTTTGCTGGAATGTGTACACATGCGATACGTCAACATCGCCGGTGCGCGCTGTGGCCGCAGTTTCTTCGTTGTGCGCGCTGTCTGTGTGTGTGTCTCTGTGTTCACACCCTAAACCGCTGTCTTTTCGGGGAGGAGGGGGAGGGGCGCAGAAGGTTTTCAGAAGAGGTGCCATGATGAAGAGAGCACTCCCCAGCGCAGCCCGACTTCCTTTCCCTACGCCTTTTTTTTTCACGGACACGCGTGCCTCTGTGAGCGTATTTCTCTGTGCCTTTTCGCGACAGATTCCACCCCCATAACGCAGAGAAGGGTCACACGGGCAGCTCGAATTTTGTTTTGTAACCAAAAGAAAAAAAGAAAGCATACGAGACGGTATCCATCTAGTAAGAAGAGGCGAGACGAATTGATGCAGCACGCTTCACACATCGCCCACGCAGACTTTTCGCTCACCGCTCTTGCTGCACGAATACACCAACATGTAGCACGCGTACGCATCGCTTCTGGTGCTTCGTTTGAGCGTTATGGCTCTTCGGTGCATTGCCGCCGACATATCGAAAAGGACAGAAAGAGAAGGCGAGAGAGAGAGTGGGTGGGAGGTTAAATTCTCTTTTTTTGAGGTGCATGTGCTCACACCAACTACTAAGCCTTGAGAGAGCGAGAGAGATGGAAGGGGGGACGTCGCGACAGAGAAAGGTGGAACACGGCATAGGGCACAGAGGTGCACAAAGAGATCGGTGACGAAGAGGAGAGCGGAAACACACAGGCGAAGGGGGAAGGGAAAGCAAAAAGGGGGTTGCGGAGAAAAGTGAGACACGTAAAACGGGACTGATGGTTAAAAAACAAAATAAACGGCTTTTTTCCTTTTTTCTGCTGCTGAAAGGCAGCGATTTGAGCTTTTTTTAGTGCTGTTTGTTTGTTTCTTTTGCTTTTGTATTGTGTGTGCGCGTGCGTGCGCTCTGCCACGGCCGTCCATTGCGTTTATTATTATCATGAGTACTCGACGGTTTCCTTCTTCTCGTTGTTGTCGCATTTTGTATGTGATTGTGTGTGTGTGTGTGTGTGTAAGTGAGTGTTTGTGAAAGAGAACACAACAAAAAAGAGTACGTGCGTGAGAGGGAACTAGTTGGAAAGCGAAAGACGTCTACCAAAACGAGAAAGAGGGAGAGACGGAAAAAAACGCGCACAAAAGTACACACGCACACGCACACGCAGTGACAGTGAAGCGACAGCACAAAGAGGAAAGTGATGCAGAGTTGAGATTTTTTTCTGTGCCTGTGCGCCTTGAATGCAGCGCGGGCCTGAAGTTTTTCTTTACCTTTGGTAGGAGCTCTGCCCTCCTCTTGTCCTCCTCCTCCTCCGCACTTTCTCGCGCTCACGAAGGCGGGGGTGAGACAAGAGGTGGAAAAAAGACCCCTCCACTCTTCATGGCGCTCTCCTTTTCCCTGTTGCGCGGTACCTCACCCGTGTGTGCGTGTGTCGCGAGCAAAAAAAAAAAAGAGATGAATCCAAAAAAGGGGGAGAAGAGAGATAGCGGAGAAACGAAAGGGAAAAACGACGTTTATTCATCACACTGAAGACACACACGCACACGCACGCACCAAGAAAAAAAAAGTGTGGAGGAGTCGCCGCCGTAAAACGTAAAAGCAAAAGATGAAAGCGTCGAGTGCCCCGAAATCGAACGGCGTATTGCAAGTCCGTTTTGCACAACAGAGCCGCATGTGTCCATATATATATATATACGTGTGAGTGAGTGTGTGTGTGTGTGTGCTTCGCACTCGAAACTGGCAAGAGAGGCCAGGTAGGAGTGGTGGCAATGTAGCCTGATGGAGCGCAAGCACTATGAGCGTCAGAAGTGAGTGCGAGCGTCAGAGACATCGCCTTTCGCAGCAACGACGCCCGGCGAAAATCTTCTGCTGTTGGAGCCGCAGGCTTCGCTAAGACTGGCGCTTACATCTGCATAGGTACACTTTAATCACAGCAGGAGCACATATCGTACGCCAGTTCGATGAGTGGCTCGTCCCCCTTTTCATCGTCGACATCAGAGGGCGTGCAGTTGATGGCGTACGCATCCGAGGGTAGCCCTTTGGAGGCCTTTTCACTGACGCAAGTTGCGGGCTGCGCCGCCCGCGGCATAGATGTCGTACTGCCGATCGCTTCGCCGAGACCTGCGATTTCGGCTTCCTGCTTCGACATCGCCGTCGACGCCACCTCCAAGTTTGGCGGCAACACCTGTGGCAGTAACTCAACATCCACCGCATGGAGCGTCTGCTGGCCGTCTTTGTAGCCGATACGGAAGCGCACACGCCCGCCAACGGGCAGCGTTCGAAAGCCCTCCATGTGCATAGACGACTGGTGCACGAAAATGTCACCGAGGTGCACTGGCGTGTGGTGCTCTTTAGGTGCCTCCGCTTCTGCCGTTCCGGAGACCGGAGAGGCTGCGGGGCTCGAAGAGACGGGAGACGGGCCGTTCGCACTACCAGCGGTGTTGTCGTTGCTCACGGTGATGTGCGAGGTCGCAGTTAGGAAGCCGAAACCGCGGTTGGGGTTGTACCGCTTCACAACGCCCTCATAAAGCTCACCCAGCTGGTACTGCAGCCCATTCAGAATCTTTGCCGGTGGTGGCGGCGGCGGTGGCAGTGCAGGCAAGACAAACGCTGTCGAGCCGGAGAGCGACGGCGAGAAGCTCGGCATCATGGCCCCGCCGAAGGAGGAGACCTGTGCCGCCGTCAAGTAAGGAGAAACGGACGTGGCCGAGGTCGAGGCCGAGGTCGACGGTGACGTCACAGGCGGCGGTGGTGGTACGGCATATGAATGCATGCATGTGCTCGCACTTGTTTCACCGATCGCTACCATGTCTTCCGCCCGCATCGGCGTCAGGGCACCCGTGGCATGATTCACCCAGAAGCACGCCTGCGGCTGCTGTGGCGACGCCGCCACCGCCGTCATGGTGCCCGCCGAAAGTGGCAGAGCCATCTGGAAGCATGGCAACGCTGATGAAACGCCCATGGAGGCCATAGTACCGTTCGCCACCGTCGCCGTGCCCGCCGCCGCGCTGCTGCCAACGTTTGAGCTCGTGACGCTCGTGGTGGAGGCGTCCAAAGCCGTCGTCGCTTCACCACTGAAGGAGACGTCTCTAGTCATCCTCGAGAGTGTGGAGGAGGGGTGCGATGAGATGGGAGGAGGCAGCTGCTTGTCAGTCGAAAACGTCGGGGCACTCAAGATCGGCTGAAGGAGTGTAGGGGATCCGCTCGCGCTCACATTCGCGCTGCTAGTGCAGGGCGCAAACAACACGGAGCTGTAGGCTTCCGCTGCGGGCTGGGCAGAGCTGGCTGTGGAAGTGGATGACCAACACTGCGCAGCGGGAGGGAAGTACGAGACCTGCTGCAGACTCCCCTCGTTCATGGCTGGTACGCAGTACACTGCCCGTCCGCCACTCAAGGCGACGGGGTAGCCCTGCATCACCTGAGCGCATGAGCTGTACGGCTGCCCTAGAGGCATAGGCGGGGGGCCGGCACTCATGCTATTCGAGGCCGGCACGAGGGCGAGCGGATTGCTGTAGACGGCGCGGAACATACCTGTGCTGACGATCTCTTAGGTCTCCGCGCCGATGGGGTGTGCGTATCGTGGACACTCCGTAAGATGCAGAAGGGGTGCGGCGAATAACCGACCTTCGTGCACGAAAACTTTTGTCGTGTGTGTGTGTGTGTGACGAACGTTTACTACTAAACGCGCGGCGAAGGCGGAGTGAAGAGAAGAGGCGTCAGTGAGAGCAGAGAAGGAGGGGCAGTCGACTTCGATGAATGCAGCTCGACAGCAAAAGGGTCGACGAGTGCTTCTGCGAGTTCGCCGTCCGTTACGAGGCGGAAGAGGGGTGCGCAGTCCAAGAAAGAGCGACTCGATGTGCGAGTAGATGTAGAGTAAGAGGGGAAGGCAAGGCAGAGGCGACGAATCACAGCTATGACATTTTGTTTAACTATTAGAGGGCAGTGCCTCCACGCACGGCTGTGGGAAGTAAGCCGCGCAGATGGCGGCAGTCCCCGCCCCGTCGAGCCGCTCAAAGTCCATCACCTCGTGCGCTGCAGCGAGAGAGACTAGCTACAGTTACACACGGGATCTGTCATACGAGCTGGGGGGCTCCCACCTCAGACGATGCACATCCACCACCCCGTTGTGCAAGCTGCCTTCCATCCGCGCCCACTGTGCCGAAAGACACACATTGAATCACCTTAGGGGGGTGGATGCACGCCTCTCGCATGACGGTGGGGCAACAGAGGGCGCCCAAAAAGACAGGCCCCTGCGTGCAGCCCAAGCTGACAGCTATGCGCGTCCGGTGCTCCTTGTGCCCGCTGCTCCGCCTCTCTTACTTGTCCTCCTGATGCTCACAGGGCTGCTGCTGCGTCGCTGGTGTGTTCTACCTGTGACCGGGGGTCGCAGGAAAGGGTGCGTGAGGGCCTCTCTGCTCCTCGTCACAGCACTCTCCGAGGTAGGAGACCCTCCTCTCACACGGTGTCTCCCGTATCGAACGACGCTCCATTCAGGTTTCAATGCCCCTTTTTATGACCCACTTCTTCTTCGCTTCGCGCCCTCTTCCCACAAAGGCTGTGTGGATGGGCTGCGTGACGCCTGGAAGGGTTCCGATGTTATCAGCGTCACAGAAGTACGGCAGAAAAGTGAAGCACAGGGGAAAAAAGAGAGAGAGCGGCCCGCGTTGAGCAAGAGCTCATGCATGAGCGTGGGCCTACCGAGACCAATCACGCACCCACACAGAAACAGGCAGCACACAGACACATGTGGATGCGCCATGATCAGAAAGAACCGTTAGTAAAGGGAAAAAGTCCTGATGAGGTGCGGTCAGCAGAACAGAAATAGCATGCGGGATGCGAACGGGCCGGTTGCCCTTTTTGCTGTTGTGTGGCCGCTTTCCTCCTTTTTCTCATTCCTCACTTAAGTAACGAAGGCACGCAGCCTTTGGCCGGCACTGCGCAGCGAAGGGGGTGGAGGGGGGCGGCGACGATACCGCCCAGAGATATTGAGGAATCACATCTCACACTCCTGAAGTAGAGGAGGAGGAAGGGGGTGTGTGCTGAAGACACGCAGCTGCGATGCGGAAGCGGTGCCCTTCCAAGTGCCCCATCGAGAGGAACAGGCGGTGAGCTAACGAGCCAAAGAAGAACAAATTGCGCACACACACCGAAAATAAGCGGAAGTCTTTTGAAAGGAAGCAGCGCAGAACTTCTATACGCACAGCCGAGGAAACGCGCACGAAAGCTTAGATATATATGTATATATGTTGTGTGTTTCAGTGCGTATACATGCGCGACAGCACAACGAAACATGAAAGGCTGAGATGAATAGAGGAGAGCTAAAGAAAGAGCGAGAGCACCTGCAGGGTACAATCGACGACCCTCGAAAGAGAGGAGGAGAGCGGAAATATATATATATATGTGTGTGTATTTGAAGAGGAAATCTGCTGAAGGCAACCAACGCCATCATTTCGCCCTATAACAAGTCGACGGACGCGGATAATTAGATGAAAAAAGGGGCCCTGAGCGCATGCGCATGCACTTATACACACCAAAGAGGGAGAGAGAGAGAGAGAGCGGGAGAGGAGGGGGAGGGGGACAGGAAAACAGCCCGTGTACACAGCGTCACGCACGTCCATCCAAACGGTAGCACACGAGATGTGCTATCGGAGGTGGATGGTGCGGAGGGAAATCGGCGGCCCCCCTGCAGATGCGTAGATGCCAAACGAGAACGAATGCATATATGCATATATATGTGTGTGTGTGCGTGCAGGCACCGCGAAACGTGCGGGAGGGAAGGAAACGCAAGCGCATAGTTGCATCAGCCCCATCCGCTGCTTTTTGTGGGACGGGGAGGGGAAAGTGGGCGCCACGAGCGTGAGAATACGAAAGGAAAGGAGGAACGGCAGATGGGGAAGGGGCGCCGCTGCCATGAGGCGGAAAACGGAGAGAGGGATGGAAGAACAGATTGAAAACAATTCGCTTTGCGTACGGACACGTAATGAAGGCAAAGGGCAAACGCGAAGATAAAAAAAAGGAAAAAAAGAAAAAAGAAAAAGAGGGGCAGAGGGCCCACGACATCGGTGGCTCTCCTCTTTGTGTCGGTGTAAATATATGCATGCAAGACGGACAGTGGGAATCGGAGAGGGGGGCCGTTGCCTTCAAGCACACACGCATACAAATAGGGGCGGCCGTGCATGTGTGTGTGTGTGTGTTGGATCCCCAATCCAAAAAGGGGGGCTTATCGTGTCCTCGTTTTGGCTTTACTCGGATAGCCTTCTACGTGAGCGACGCAGCGCACTGAAAACAGCCAACGAAGACACGAAGAGAGACACACACACAGACACGCACACAAAGAGCGGCCAGCAAAAAAAAAAGCAGGGGAGAGAGAGCGCGCGATGCCTGCGCCGGCGCAACAATAAGTGAGGCTCCAAACCGAGAGGGGAGGGGGAGGGGGAGGTGACGCATCCCTTGTGGCACACAAAGACACTTCGAAATGCCTTTCTTTTCGTCTCTCCTGGCACTACTCCTTGGCCGAAGCGGCACTCAAGGCAAAAGCAACGAGGCCCTGACGACAACAACGGCACCGTGCTCACGTCCGCTGGCTTGCAAGGTAGCTTGGCGTACAGGGGGCACAGTTGGGAAGCACCATCATCTGCTGCATGCCGCTCGTGGCCTCCTCAAACGAAGGTGGTGAAGGCATGTCCACCGCCGCCGAGGTGCGAATCGTCAGCGGCTGCGATAGCAGCGGCATGGATAGTGCCCTATTGAGGACAGTGGGCGACGGCTCGTCATTCACGCTCGCACCTTCCTGAGAAAAAGCGGAAGGCGGTGACGGCGCGTGCCCCCGTAACACAGAAGAGCTCAGAACGCCGCCGGGGAAACTTTTCACCACAATGTCTTGAACGGCGGTCGCGGTCTTCAGCGGTTCCAGATGCTTGGGAAGGGTTCTCTTTGGAGGCAGTAGGCGGACCTCCATAGCCTGATAGCCCCACCCCTTCTTCGTCGCAATAGCCCCACTCAGAAGATTAGCCTTCTCTTCCACAGACACGCCCAAGTTCTTCAGCATGGCAGCAGCCTCCTTGTTGTCCGCAGCCTTCTCCATCAGCTCCATGGGGACGAACACCTCCGCCCTGAACTGCACTCGAGACCCCGCCGGTAGGTTCACTAAGCCCCTGTTCGCCTCCGCCTTCACCTCGCACGGCGAGAGCTGCAGGCAGTGGTGATGGACAAAGATGTCGCCCATCGTAACGGCCCGGCGAATGTGCGGAGAGCCCTTGACGTAAACAACATCGTCACCGCCGATTTGAGCCTGCAGCTCCGCCGCGGCGTCCACGCCACTCATGGCCATCGAAGAAGCGTTCGTGCCGGCTTTCCCCTCTGTATCGCTGCCGCTACCTAAGCTGCTCAGCGGCTTCGCCTTCGGGAAGCGGCCCTGCTTCTCAGAGGCGCTGATGGACTCCGCCGCCTTCGCCAGCTCCCTCTCGATATAGCTCTGCAGTGGGATAAGCTTGTGTGTGGCAGAGACAAATCCGTAGCCGCGGATCGGGTTGAAGCGCTTCACACGACCCTCGTAGTACACACCTGCCTCGTAGCCCTTGCCAGCATCACCGTTGCGCACCACGGGAGTCAGATGAGATCCAGAGATGCGGCTGGCTACAGCGCCAGTGCCGGCAGAGTCGTGGCGAAGGACAGTGGCGCCTTTAGCGCATGGCGAAGCCATGCTGCTGTACTGCGGAGGTGGGGGCAAGTTGGCCGGCGATAGCGGTACTGGCGACTCTACGAGGATCATGCCCGTTGGCGGAAAGCGGCCGGCCGTGTTGGGCCACGGGATCGCTCCTTGAAAGCACTGCGACACCATCGGAGACGCCGGCGAAAAGAATGGGAACGAGCCAAGTGCGCCCTCCCTCAAAGCGGCCGAGGAGAGGGGCTGCGGTGCGCCGGGTATTCTGCCCGCTTGATAGAGCGTCATGGGCGATGCACTCGCATGCACAGCACCACCGCCCCCGGGTGGCATTGAGGAAGCGGCGACGTTAGTCGGTGCGCCAGAGGCAGCGTATGCACACGGAACCCCGGCAGTCACCATGACGGGCGCTCCGGTCGCAGATGCAAAGGTCGGCGTCGCATAATTTACCGGCATCGCCACACTAGAGAGGCCCCTGATGTAAAGTTGGCTTGGGTCCATCATGGGAGGCACGTCAGAGGTCGCTGTGGGCCCGCCCTCAGCACCTTGCGCGATTCGAAGCGTGTGTGGGGGGGCGCCCAGGTGCGTCTTGACGTTGGACGACAGCGAAGCGGCGTCTACCATGGAAGGCTGCACCATGGATGCCGCGCCGGAAAGGGAAACCTCAGCGGTTCTGGGCAACGTTTCCGGTGCAGCCGATGAGACGGTTGGCCTCGGCATCATACCCACATAGTAGGGCGACCATATCGGTGGTGCGCCTTGCAAGGTGGCTGAAGAAGCCGCGGGAGGCCAGTACATTGTGTAGGAAAGGGGGACCAAAGGCAATGATTTTCTACCCACTCGAAGCTGGCGTCACGCCTGCTGGCTCCCGTCGTGGAAGCCGAGTGAGCCTCCAGTGTTGCCACTGCTGTATCGTTCCGCTGTGGGATGAACGACTGAGAGGTGGCAGTGCCCGTGAACGCAGATCGACGAACACGCGTTCAAAAGAGCTTGAGCAGAGCACAGAGACAACACAAAACTTTGGCGCGGATAGCAATGGCAACCGCAACAAAGAAAAGGAGAGATGAAGAGCGAGGCCAAAGCAATCGCACACACACGTGCGCGAGAACGCCTCTGGTCAGAGGGAGGAAAAAAAAGAATGCGGGAAAGCAGCGCCTTGGGGGAGGCGGGGAGGTGCAGACGGTGTCAGTGAACAAATCCACGTGAGCGAACGCGTCACCGGCCACTCTACACCGCTCACCGCCTTTGCTGGCCAAATCGACAAAACCCACGAAACCGAAATGGCAGAGGGCCCCGACTCCGTCTGCGCTGTCTGCCCCCCCTCCTCCCTCTATCCCCCTCTCTCTCCTTTTTGAGAGGCCGCTATGCGACTTTGAAAGAGCGAGGCGGGGCTGCGTCCTGAGGCGCAGCGCGTGTGGTGACCCTTTCGGTGAGGCGTACGCGTTTTGTGGCTATATATATATATATATATGTCGAGGGAAGGGTGGGTGGAGGGGGGCGGAAGGCGCAGCGGCCTTTTTCTCCCGTGTGTCAGCCAGCTACAGCACGCAGAGAGGCGCCTTAGAACAGAAATTGAGCGGCAGAGGGACGGCGTGGTACGGTTCGCTTCCTTCCTTTTTTTGCCCGTCACGCCCGAGGTGGTCTCCTCAGTGTGTTGACAGCGAGCGAGGGCGGTGGAAAGCGCGAGCTGCCGCCCAATGTGGTGCTGCAGAGGGAGAAGGGGCACGCGACAGAAATAAATAAAAGGAAGAGCAGAGAGCAAGAAAACAAAAACGAGGAGGGAGAGAGGAAACAGAGAGCGAAGCCCAGAGAGAAAAAAAAATCGATCAGAGCCGCGTCGTCCTTTTCTCCCCCTTTTAGCTGCTGTTGTGGCGGTGTTCTGCTCAGACGCCGGGTGGCTTTCTCTCTCTGCCGCTTGTGTGTGTGTGTGTGTGTTCGACTCGCTCGTTCGTCTGTTGTCCTCCTTTGCCAGCGAGGATCCAATGCAAATATGTGCGGGCGCGTGGGGTCACCTGTGGTGGTGAGTGGCGGCACGTGAGCGGCAGAGGAGAGAAGAGAAAGGCGGTCACGTCTTCACGTGCGCCTTAAAGACAAAGAGAGAACAACGAGGGCGAGGGAGGAAAAGAAGAGCACTGAGGAGGAAGAAGAGGGGGGAAAGGGGAGAGAGAAAGGGGAGGGGAAGGTGATGCTGTACGGAGCACAGAAAACGACGAAGAGGGGGGCGAAATGAAAAAAGGGAGGAAGAAGAAAAAGATGATTAGAATAACCGAGACGCAGACCGATGCAGAGGGAGAGGGAGGGGAGGGGCCCCTCGCTCTGTATGATACGAGCCTCTTTTCGCGTGAAGTGGTGCGGAGTGGTGCAGAGTGGAGGGGAAGGCTGACCGTATTTGCTCGACCCTTTCACTTAGCAGTGGTGATTACCCCCCTCTCTTTCTCTCTCCCCCCGTTCTGCAGCCGTGTCCGCCACGATTCACCCACGCCTACGCGACTCTTTCGTATGCACGAAGGAGCGACGGGGAGGGGGAGTGTGCAAAGTAAGGGAGAGAGAGAGACAGAGAGGGAGCGCGCAGCGAAAGGCGGGAGTGGGGCTGCCTGGAGGACTCCTCTGGACTACTCGAAGAGGACAGGAGAGCGAGAGAGTGCCACAAAAGGAGCGAAGAAGAACGAAAAAAAAACGCTCCGTCAGAAAAGGCGATGCTCAAAGAGGAACGGAGGGGCTGATGGCCAAGTCAACAGAGGGAGAGAGGAGGAGGGGCACCGGTACAGAACGAAGGAAGCGGTGACACTGCACGAAATGATAGTAAAAGAATAGAGATGGTGAAGGGAAGTGGACAGCGCCCTGCCTCTCCCTTCTGCTACGCGCGCAAGAGAGACCTCAGGCAGGGAGGAGAGAGGGAGGGAAGAGAGGGAGAGAGGCCTGCAAGTGAAGGGGGAGGGGAGTGGTTCCGGTGAACCACGGTAGCCACAGCAACAGCAAATACGAAAAGAAAAAAGAAAAAGAGGGCTACTCAAGAGTGCCAGACAGAGAGTAAAAACGCGGCGAGAACGAGTAAACGAAGTTGTCGAGGTGCCGTGACGCACGGAAACAAACCAATCCTGTGAGAAGAGAGGGAAAGAGTCTCAAAGACAAGCGCACCAGAAGAAACTTTTTCTTAAAGAAACGCTGAAAAGGTCAGTGGAACCCGAAAGAGAAGGGGGAGGGGAACGGCAAAGGGGGGAGGAGATGAACGGTGTACAACGCACCGAACGCAAAAAGAAAAAGAGGGAGCGAGGCGCGCCACTCCGCTTTACAGAAAAGAGGGGGAAATGCCACCAAAAGAGCGCGCGACACTCGAGAGTCGCCAACGCACGCGCCGAAAAGGGGGATAGTCTTCTGCCAGGCAATGCTCACGAGAGACGGGGCCGTGCGGATATGGATCTCCGTTTTTCCTTGCCTGCTTGCTGCGCCTCACACAAGCACGACCGCTGGCAGCTCCAGGATCGTGCACGAGACCGCTTTTTTCTGTCCGCCCCCTTCTCGGCCTGTGCTGCGTTTAGATTGGATTCCCCCTGTACGCAAGCGCTTCCGCACAGTGCCGGAAGAGTAACGGCAATTCGAGCAGTCGTAAAGATACTTCGCGGGAGAGAGACAGAGAGATGGGGGAGGGGGAGGGACGCCATACAATAGTGGGACACACCCAGAGAGCAAACCAAGCCGGTGAATAAGGAGGCGGTGCACGGCGCTAATGTACCCGCAGAAGCAAGCAAGTAGGGGCGTGGGAGGAGAGCGGGACGATGGGAATAGGCCAACAGAAAGCGGTGAGAGGAGAGACGGCGGCGTTCCTACTCACCAAGACAACGTTACAACCGGGAACAGATATACACCCACCACAGTTCAATACGGAGGAGTAAAGGCAGCTTCGTATTTTAAGCGAACAGAAAAGGGACAGCGAATCTGAGGGAGGAAAGAGGGGAAAGCCGGGGTGCGCGAAGTGAGCACGTCTGGGGAGAGGGCTGTGTACGTATAGGGGGAGGGGGTGGCGATGGAAGATAAGAGAAAGCGAGAAGGGTGGCACAGTGAGCATGTACACAGAAAGGAGAAGCAGCACCGCACGGCCAAAGTGAGAGCGCGGGAACTCTTGCACGACAACGCCAACACAAACAGCTGGGTTGACTCAAACCTCTAGCGGCAGAGCGAAGAGAAGAAGAGTGGAAAGAGGTGAGGAGCTACGCGCCCAAGAGGGAGGCACATGCAAGAGGAGCGGAAGGCAGCCCGCCTAATTGCAGCACCAGAAGGGCAGCGGCCGAATCGCTATGAGTAATGAGTGCCAGCGAAGAAACAGCGCTCCAACTACCGATTCTTCTGAAGTGGGCGCAGCACCAGATACCAAAAGCTCTCGAGAAAAGGCAGTGCGTGTGTGTGTGTGTGGAGGGGGGTAGAGGGGAAGGGAGGCTTGAGTCACAGATGTCCTTTAACTTCAGAGATGGCTGGAAGAGGCGGGGGCCGAAAAAAAAAGCTGCCAAACAAGAAAAGTACTGCCATATAGAGAAGAGTCGGGCGCCCCTTTGGGCCGCCTTGCACTCTCTTCTGTCGCTGCGCTTAGGCTTTCTGCAGCGCTCCGTCGCTGACGCTGCTGCACCTCCTTGACGCAGGAGGCACGCAGTAACGTCCCTGGGGCGAGAGTGTGGGTGGCGCCCGCGGTGCTGTGTGCTTTACGAGGTCCTCCCCGTGCACTCCCTCTTCTTGCAGGGGAAGAGATCAGCTTCTTGGACCGCTGCTCAGCTGCCGACTCCCCCTGTCTGACTGTATGTGAGCGCAGCCTTCTCTCCCTTTCTTTTTGCTCTCTTCGCAGCGCCAGAAGCGCCTGATGTTAGAAGAAAGAAAGAAGAGCAAGTGTCCGTCTCACCGCGCGCGGCCCCCTCTATGCCTACGCGTGAAAACCTCTGAGCTTGTCTGAAAGGCAATCCTTGCTGGGAGGCGAGCAACAGAAATGCAGCCCGGAAAAAATAGGATGAGGGTGAGCGAGTCGCGGGGAGGGAGGGAAGAGGGCAGAAGCGGAAGAGGCCCAAGTAGCAACACACGCTGGGAGCGAGTGAGAGAGAGCCGTGCGCCTAGAGGAAACGGCTGGCGAGCAAGGCTGCGACAGATAAAAAAGAGGGGGAGGGGAGGGGTAATCTGACGGTTCACGTGAAGATGAGAAGGGGAGACGAGAGAGCGGAATGGGCGACCACAGAAAAAAACAGCGTAGCGCGGCACACACACACACACCTGCAGATGTACGAGGGGGGGCGTGTGCGTGTGTGAAAAGGTAAAAATCGGGGAGAGGAGAGAGGGAGTGGAATGAACGTGAACGCAGACCAAAAGAGGAGGAGAAAAGAAGAGGAGATGACAGTGATAATGAATGAAGCGGAGACAGAGGGGAACGCTTCGATGGCCTTAAAGATAGGGGCGGAGACAGGGACGTGACGAAGAACAGGCGTGCGTGGAATCGGAAGAAAACGAGCACGTAAGCACACTGCTCTGCGATGCCTGCGAGGGGTGCGGAGGAGAGAGGAAGGGGGCGGAGGAAGAGGGACTGCTCGCCACCGAAACAAAAAAAGAAAAGGGTAAAAGGGCCGAAAGAGAGGACGAGAGGGAGGAAAGAGCGACAACTTAGAACAGATTCGTGGTGGGCTTATGTAGCACGAATTAGGGGGAGGGAGATGTGGCGCTAGGAGGAGGGAGAGGGTTGAAGGGACGGGGGAAGAGGGGGGAGGTGACACAGAGCAAACGAAAAGTGAAACCTCAAGTGGAGCGGGCACCGCCTCTTCTCTCGTCCGCATCACGTTTTGCTTTCTGCGTTGCCTCCTGATCCCCTGCGCACTTCCGACGCACAAACGCAGACAGACAGGCAGTGAGAGAGGGAGAGGGAGAGAGACGGTGGAGGAAAAAAAAGGGAGGTCGGGCGACTGACCGGAGCCCAAATGGTGTGCGATGGACTGTGCTCTTCTGTTCTCTTGGCTTCGTTTTTATCGATTTTTTGTCGCTGTTGAAACGGGAAGAAAGAGGCAATGCGGATGCAGGGCCAGCACAACAGAAACTGCAAACGCGCGACTCACAAAGACCTGCCGTCAATGCTGCAGTCGCGCGCGCGGTCAGCGTTGCTGAACACTACCGCCTTCCCTTTTGCTTGTCTGAGGCCTCTGGTGCAGTTTGGGTGGAAGGCAGGAAAGGGGAAAGCCGGAGAGTAGAGAGAGGGAGAAGGCAGATGAACGACAAGACAACCTGTCTAAAGCGAAAGACGAGGGTCGAGAGGGAGAGAGGGAGAGAGGGTGCACACAGAAGAGGAAGAAGAAAAAAAACGAAACAGGCGTCGGTGATGCAGAACGACGTTGACTTCGGCTCTCTTTTTGCCGTACGCTCTCTCTCTCTGTTTGCCTCTGCTCAACGTTACTATGCGCATCGAAAAAAAAGAGGGCACAAGAAAGTGCCGTCACCCGTTTTGGTTTCGATTCGTTGGGAGTGTGTGTGTGTGTGTGAGGGAGGGAGGGAGAGAGAGAGGGCAGCAAAGGGTTGGATAGAGGAGAGTGAGAAAGAGGAGGAGTCAAAGTGATAAGGGGAGAGGAGACGCAGGGAAGTTAATCGTGCCAGGCAGTGTGTGTGTGTGTAAAGCGAAAGTGTACTTCCCCCTCCCTTGCGCGACTGGTGCCGACAAATGTACGTGGCTGCCCTAACCGAGAGTTGCTCGGAGAGGAGGAGAAGAGGAAGGCGGGGGCGTATACGGGTAACGTGCCCGCTGCACTCGACGCATCCATATTCATGAGGTGAGACCACAATGCACTACTCTTTCGCTGAGGCGATTTTTTTGTGGTGTGTGTGCACCCGAGCTCCCCTTTGAGGAGACACAAACCGAAAGCGATGCGGAAACTCAGAGGAACACGACACAAAAGTCTGTCTATGAGGTATTAGCAGAATGAATAGCAGCAGAGGCGCGCTGGTGCCCTCTTCACCGTTAGGTCTCCCTCGCACCCTCGTTCGGTCCCCTGTCACAAGAAGCCGCCGAAAAGGTCGCGAGCGCATCTCTGGCACTTCTGGAGCGCACCTGTACCACTTCCACTTGCGGCGTCGTCCAATGCGTCATGGTAAACTTTTTGCTCTCGCTGCTGTGCTGCATCCACCTCTTCGATCTCGTGGCAGAGCATCAGCACCTGCCGCTTTAGATCCACGCGGAGGGTCTCCAGCCTCGCTCGCTCTGCGCTCTGCTGCATCTCGGCGGCGTTGTGTGCCGCCATCTGCTCAGACCGCCGCCTCGTCACCTCAGCGCGCCTATCGGCTTCCGTGAGAAGAGCAGTCGCAGCGCAATCTTCAGCCTTTTCGTTTGGCTGCCCCTCGTCGCGCTTGATCGAGGAGGGATTGCGGTTGCAGGAGGCGGCACCCCCATTCGGACGAACAGTGGCATCGAGCTTGTCAGGGGCCTCGAGTGCCGCCAAGTCCATTTTCTTCTCCTGCAGGCGCTGCTTGACCGCCTTCACCGCCTCTGCCTGTGCGGCACGCCCCTGCTGGAGCTGCGCAAGCTGGCATCGAAGTTGTTCCAGGTTGTTTTGCGGCTGCAAAAACTGTGCTATGAATGCGTGCACTTGTGCCGCTCGCAGCCCGTACTGCCGGCGGAGCGCCGTGACATCAC
Organism: Leishmania martiniquensis; assembly: GCF_017916325.1. Taxonomy (NCBI): domain Eukaryota; phylum Euglenozoa; class Kinetoplastea; order Trypanosomatida; family Trypanosomatidae; genus Leishmania; species Leishmania martiniquensis. The sequence goes on from NC_090166.1 coordinate 643,048, forward strand.
CCTTCAAGACGTCCACCTGCTCGGTGAGCGTCACACGCGGCTCTTGCAGATGCTGGATATGGGCCGCAGTCGCAGCGATGGCCTCGCGTTGATGGCGCGTGTGATGCAGCATTTTCAGCTTTTCCGCTTGAAGTGCCTCCCGTCGCTGACGAGCGGCGCTGTTGGGGGCGCTGCCCGCTTTCAGGCAGTCCAACTCGACTGTCAAATCGCGCAGCAGCTGCGCTGTTACGCTGCAGCGCTCGCTATCCCGTTGGAGAGATTGCTGGGCTTGGTCTAGTGCGTCATGGAAGCTGCGCAGCGCATCTCCAGTGGCGGCGTCCAAGCTTCCTAGCATATTGGGCGACTTGCCTGCACCGGAGTGGTCTGGCACCGATGGGGTGTCCATGAAAGCGTCGCAGTACCGGTTCGTCATTTTCGGAGATGGTATCAGTAGGGCAGAATGGAATGAGGAGGGGGAGGGGGGAAGGGGTAGCAGAGAGAGCGAGCGCCTGGGTGGCCGCACAGAAGCGCTCAAGGAGGGGCAAAGGTGAAGCGCGTCTTTGGACACAGGTGCCCTCCGTTTGGGGCGCAGGAGCACAGCTGCTGCAGGTGCAACGGCCTGCAACACCCAAATGGGCGCCAGATACTCGAGCGAGCGCCGGCACAGGGCAGGTCCTGCACTCGTTGCAGGGGCGTTCGCGAGAGAAGACCTCATGCGATCCCTCCAACATCCCCCCCAGGCGGTTGCCCCGCAGCCTCCATGAGCCAGAAGGCGCAGCACAACGCTTGCTGCCACGGAACAGGTGTGCCCTCCAGTACTCGGTACCGCGCATCCTCACGCGAGTATACGTCCTTCGGGGACTGATGTCTTTCCTCATTAATTCAGGGGTGCCGAGTTGCAAGGCTCGACCACTCTAATCCGCTGCCCCGTGGTGCTTACCCAGGGGGGTCGCCTTGTCGTACGCAAGATGCTCAACGCACACGGTCGAGAAAAGCGGAGTAGGAGAAGGGAAGATTCAAGCGAGAAAGCGGCGGCGACGCCAAACGTGGAGGAAGCAGCGGCCCGCACGCACCTGGGGGCGCACGCCGCCGGTGAAGAGATCGGCTCTTCTCCCGTCCTTACACAGGGCGAAAACAGAGGAAGAGAGGAAGAGAGCGTGCGCTGAGAAAAAAAGGAGGAACGCAGGCGGAAACGGCCACACACACACTCAATAAACGTCAGTTTTATGGACGATAGCACTGAGGTACGCACCCACTGTCTCTCGCTTGCTCATCTGATAGGCGCAGGCTCACACATGCACATACACACGCGCAAGCACACACAGAGAGACACGCACAGTCACACGCACGCGTACACATACACAGAGAAAAGGCGAAAATGAAAAAAAACTCTTCGAAGGCAAAGGCAAAATGAAGAGAAGACAGAGGAAGCAGTACGAGGGGGTCGTCTGCCCCCCCGAGGCTGCGGATGCCCGCAGAAAGTGCGCGGTACAGTGGCGCCCGCACGCCCACTCAAGCGAGCACAGCACACAAGCGCACCCCGAAAAAAAGCAGCACAAGACAAGCTAGCGAGACGCGCACCGCTCGACTCAGAGCAACTCGACAGCACCGCCTGATGCATTCACCTCAACGCAGGGGTAAAGGGAGGGTGACAAAGACACATCTGTGAAGGCCACACCACAATCGACGCCGTTCCACGAGTAGCGGATGGCCCGCTCATCTATGTGAAGAGTGCAGGCGATTTCGTCGCCGGCTCGCGCGACGCGTTGTCGCCTCGACAAAGCGCGCCTGCCCTCAGGTGAGCTGGACGCGCGCACCTCAGCGGTGGGCTCCTCAGCGTCATGTGCACCAGAGAGCGAGACGCCTCCGTCTCGTCTCGGCTCCGCCACGCCGCCCCGGCGCCGCTCTGCCGCCCCTGCTGCCGCCGCCGACCACCCCCTATACCTGGTATCGACGATATCCTGAGCAGGGCAGAAGAGGCGACCGTTTCGGAGACTAAGGTAGTAGCAGCCGCTGTAATGCAGCGCGTTTCGCTTGGCGCCGAAGGTCTCCATCGGCACGTAGCGGTCTGCAAAGCCCATGAGGATATCGCCGCCGTCACAGCTCTCCCAATCGCTGAGGATGCGAATAATGAAGCGGAAGGTGTGCTTCAGGTGATGATACCCCTTCGCGGACATGTGAGAAGCGTAAATCGTGTGGCTTACGGAGCCGATGGCAGTACAGCAGACATCGAGGTTCGCCTCCCCACGTACGGCGGTGGGGCATACGAGGCGCTGCACGCAGCGTCCCCGCTTGCTCAGCAACAGGCGGCCGGCAGTGCTGCTGAAGCGTAGCTCGACAGCAGCGCGCTGCCCCGCTCCCTTGTCCCTGTAACCGGTATTGCTGGTGGAGTAGTACACCGAGGCGGCCGGCAGCTCCGAAAACATTTCCGCAGGGCTCGCGATGCTGTCGCCACGGTAGCCGCGGAGCGCCGTGGCAGACGCCGACGATGCCACTGAGCGAGGAGAAAGCCCTCGACATGGCGACGGCGCACTACCTTTGCTCTGCGAACGCGGTGACCGCCGAAGGGCTTGAGACGACAACGAACAGCCTCGCTGCTGTGACTCGGGGCGCCGCTGTGGAAGCCCAACATGGCTGTGGACGGCGATGGAGTCAGCTCCGTCATTGCGCTGCGGGCTCCTCGAGCAGGTGAGCACGGTGGGGTCGAAGTATCGAGTGTCCAGCGCATGTGCTGCCTGTGGTGAGCGCGCGCGCCCAGGCGCGCTAGAGGTGGTGGGGCGCTGCTGCAGAGCCAGGGACATGCGTAAAGGCTTCCGATGATCTCCCTGTCGATCATGCGTGCCCTCCAGCAGCAGATTTGCGGAGGACGCATCAGCCGCAACAGCAGCGGCAGCGCCAGCGACAGCACCAGCGGCGGCGCCAGCGACGGCGGCAGCGACAGCAGCAGCCCCCCCTCGCTCAGCCCAAGACGGGGGGCTTGGCTCGAAATAATCAATGGCGGACACCTTGGAGTAGAGGGAAAGCACGTCCAACTCGAGCGGCTCACGCGCTCGGCCCTCTGCATCCGGCGTGGCAAGTGCCAACGCGGCGGATGTCGTGCGTGTCACCGCAGCCAGCCTGTGCGCAGAGAGAAGAGCGTCAGAAAGGTTTCGTGACACGCTGTCGGTGCGCTTCGCTTGGACGGGAGACACTGCGCGAACAACTGCTTCAGTGCCTCCCGTGGTGGTGCTCCGCTCGGAGCGTGTGGCCGAGCGGCCACCCAGCACCTCGCCGGTCCCACCAGCCGCTTTTTCTTGCGCGATGGGCCGAGACAGCATCTTTCGGCGCTCCTCGCAGACACGCTCGTATTCCTCTCCGAGCACGGCAAGCTCTCGCAGAGCTTCGTTCAGCTTCCTTGCAAGCTGCCTCGCCTTTCGCTTGTGTCCAGCGGCTTCCTGTTTTGATGCCTCAGCAGCAGCTGCTGCCACTGCAGCCTCTTTCTGAGCAGCTTGCTTCGCCTCCTCCATGTCAGAGCACCGCTTCTGCTCTTCACCAACTTGACTGCGAAGGGCATTGACGACTTCCTGCTGCACACGAGCAGAGTCCAAGGCGGCCTGCAGCTCGGCCTTCACGGAGCGCAACTCTGCCTTCGCTTTCGTCAGCGCATCAGAGAGCTCCACCTTCTCGACTGCCAGCGTGGATGCCGCGTTCTCTTTCGCTTTGGCAGCGCGAGTCTGCAGATCTCGTAATCGCCGCGTCTTTGCATCGCGCTCGTCTTCGGCCTCTTGCAGTGCCGATTGTAAGGTGGTGGCCTCCTCGGTCCGCTCCTGCACACACCGACGCAGCTCACCACACTCCGCCGTCACACTGGCCAGCTTTTTTCGCAAGTCCGCTATCGTGTCTCTCAGAATGGCTGTCGTCGCGGTGGTAGAGGGAGACGTGCTCGATGAGCGAGACGCCGTCTTCTTGGCCACCTCCTCTTCTAGTGCCTCTGCGCGGCGCTGGGCAGCGGCCAGCTCGGCCTGTTGCTGCTCGGCGTGGCGCTCGGCATACTCGAGCATGCGCTTGTAGGCACCGACCTGCTTCTGTGCGGCTGTCAGCTCCTCCTGAAGGTGCGCCATGGCTTCCTTCGACGGGGCCTCAGGTGGCACCGCCTGACGAAGCGACAGCACCGACATCGAGCGCCCCTCGCTCTCTCCCTTTCCCGATGTTGCGGCTGTTTGTAAGGTGGCAGCAGCGCCGTCTGTGCGCGCGGGCCTCCCGTCGGCCCTCTCACGCGCCTCGACCGGTGCGCTCTCCTTTCCAAGTGCACCCTTCCTTCCCCGCGCATCACACACCGCGGCGTCCTGCGAAGCAAGCTGCCGCCGCAGATTCAGCACCTCCTCTTTCAGAGCGGCAGCTGTCTCTGCTGCCTCCGAGGCTGCAGCTGCGGCCGTGCTGCGCTGCTCCTCCGCTGTCTTTGCAAGAGTGACGGCGGCGGCGGCAACAGAAAGCTGCTCTTCCAGCCCCTGAATTCGATCCCGCATGACCTCCCTCTCATTCGCCAGACTCGAGACCTTTGCCTGCAGCGTGGCGTCGGGAGAGACCGACGGCGGCGCCACAGGCCTTGGAGTCATGGCGGGGGTGGCGGAAGAGCTGGCGGTATGCGACGGCGCAGTCGCCAGCTTTTCTCGCTGCTTGTCCAGGTCCCGCTGCAGCTTGTCTTGCACCTGTTCTGCCGAGCGCAGTGATGCCTGCGCATGCCGCAGCTCCCTCTGCAGCTCGTGCTTCTGGGCGAGGGTGTCTTTCTTGTGCGCCGCGAACGCTGACTTCTCGTGCTCCAGCCGTCCCTGCAGCTCTTCGTTTTTCTTTTGCGCCTTCGCTGCGGACTGCTTCGCCTTTTCTGCGTCGCGCTCAAGCCGAGCGACGTCCCGTTCCTTGTCCCTGAGTGCCTGGCGGAGCTCTCTCAGCTCCCTCACGGCAGCGGCGTCCGCCGACTTGGCATCAGCGCTGCCATCGCCGCAAGCGCCAGCAGCGAAACTTCCCGTCGAGGGGCGTGGGGTAGAAGAACTGGAGCTTGCTGCGAGACGGGCTCGAGCAGCTGCCACTGTAGCAGAGACGGTGGCTGAGACGGCGCGGCATGGCACACTCACTCCTCTCTGGGCCCCAGAGAGGCCTCTGCCGTTTGCGCCTGCTGTTTCTGCCGTGTGGGCAGCGCCTCCCTTCTTCTCGGAAGCAAACGGGCTACTCTCCACGTCGCCATTGTCGCTGCTGAGGGTACCAGTCGATATTGTTGTGAGAGGCGACAGAGACGGTTGGGGCGGAACAGCACCGCAGCGCCGCCGAGGGGTGAGGGAAGCACCGCCCTCATCCCGCACGTTGCTGGGAGGCGTCGCTTCTGGCGCCTTCGTGGGGGTCTGCCCACCGGCAACGTCTGTGGCATCCGCTGTGGAGAGGGAGGCTGTCCCTGCGCTCTGCCTCGCTGCGGCGGGTTTAGTAGCCGCTCCGGCCCCTACATCACGGGATAAGGCGGCTGCCGTGCCGCTGCTGCCTTCGTCGCCATCCTTGCTGCCATGCGGCCTAGCACCAGCCCCGTTGGTGGCCTTGTGGGCCGGCATCGCTGGCGCTCTCAGCGCAGACCCCTGATCCAGGTCGTTCTGCGGTCTTTCGAAGGTGGATGCAGACCTCGCACCTGAGCCTGCCCGCCCTGCATCAGCAGAGGCGGAGGCCTCGCCGGAGACGATGCGCGTGCGCCCGTGTGTTGTCGAGTCTTTCTCGGGCCGTGGCTGCGGCAAATGCCCCCGCTCGGTATCGCTGAGCACAGCGGACCGCTCCGCAGTTCTGGACGGGAAACGGCCGACGGCGACAGGCGCCTCGCCTGAGGAGGCGGACGCGTCGCCAAGCGCCTCCAGCATTGGCGGCTTCGTCGCGGTAAAGGCGACATTCACATCCGACGGGGTGAGAGGACTTCTCGGCGCCGCTGACGCGGAGGCGGTATTGCCAGCCCCTTTCAGCAGGGAGCACGGCGCCGCCGTGGACCGAGAAGTCGCTGCTGGTGGTGCGGTAGGCATGGCCACGGTGGAATCTAAACTGGAAGGAGTCGAAGAAGGCATGTGCGGGGGGAGGAGCGCTGCAGCGAATGTGCGCAAGAGAGGAAGTGGTTGTGCGTGTAACTGCGCGCCTGTGTGTGTGCTTGCGCGTGTGTGCTTGCGCGCGCAGACGAAGAAGCAACAAAGGCGTAAAAAAAAAGGATTGCGCTGATTTCGTTGCCCGATGCACCGGTATACGTGTGCAATGTGCCTCAGCAGTCCAGCGCCTGTAGAGTGAAGCTAACTCGCAAAGATAGAGAGAGGGGGGAACTTTCAGCCTCCGCCAGTGAAAGAGTAATACGGTGGCGTGCTATCAAGCGTGCTGCGTTAGGACCCGTCCGTTGGGCTCATCCGCCAAGAGGAGGTGCCGAGGGAGCAGGGAAAGCAGAAAACGGAACAGAGGTGAGACAGTGTGGAAGCGAGGCCCTCGCGAGAGAGCGCAGCAGAAGAAGGAATGAAACGCTGAGGCGCATACGCTCAACCGAAGAAGCGCTGCGCATGGCGCAGCAGCGCAACATTCGAGAGGTGAGGTGCGCACCGGTGAAAAAGGCGCCGCAGTGCTGCTTGTGCAACTCGTATGGTCCGCACGACAGATGCTGCACCCGTCCACCTCGGCTGCACGTGGCGACACTCTTTTGCCTACGATCCATTCATCTTGGGGATGCGATGCGCCGGTGGCTGCAGCGTCCGCTGCTGTTGTCACTCAGAGGGTAGCGGAGGCGTGCGCGAAGAGAGTGAGACGAAATATATATATATATAAGCCCGGGGGTGAGAGGCGCAGAGCCCAAGCAGTGACTCGATCAGTGCGACGAGCGCGCCGCCGGGATAAGCGCCATCGGAGCTCGGTACGGTGCGTGCACATTTCATCAGTGTGTTGCTGCGCCTTTGCTCCTGCCACCACAGCCCTGCTTCCACCAGTAAGCACAGGAGCGGTAGCAGATGTAGGTTGAGCTCGTAGCGAGATCCTCAGTGTTGCTGTTGCACGCCGCGCTCGAGGATTGTGGCGCCGGTGGTTGTGTCCTCTGATGGGCCTTCAGGGTCAACTCATACTCCGGCAGCGCTGACACAGTGAGCGCTGCTTGAAGCGCGACTTAGCGCGTCATCTAATTGCGAGCGTTTCTGCGCTGGTGACGGCGTCGCATCCATGACGGATACTCCACACCTCGTCTTCAGAGCATCACCGAGTTGTGTGAGTGGCGGAGTAGGATAGCAGCGCAGAATGGCGCCGCCGTCCTCTCCTCGCCTTGCCCCTTTCGAGTTTACGCTGAGGGCACCACCGTTCTCAGGTCGCTGAGGGGCACATCAATCGTGTGCCTATCGTCACACATTCGAATCGCTTTCCATGAGTCACACAGCGTTCGAAGCTCCAGAAGGCACTTGGATCCGTGGCGCAGCCCCACTGCGGCGCCGCTGAGCCGGAGACACTTCAGCAGCACAGGTTTCGCTCCCTGAACGCGACAGCGCCATGGTACGCCCAGCACGTTCACCTCTCTCCATCCATTTAGCACCCTCATCATCCCCCCAGCACGGCTCAGAGGGCAGCTCCTCCCGCTTCCTCCTTCTCAGACAGACTGAGAAGTGAGACTGGATGCACTGAACAACACCCGAGTCGTCCACGCCAGACTTGCGCCCTGCGCTCTGCTCTGGTCCCACGCGCTGCCGCGCACTCGATGCGTCGTCAAGCGACGCCTTTTCGGTCACTACGTTCGGAGTCACCGCCGACGTGTGACTGAAGCGCGCTAAGGAATTGTCGTCGCCGACGACGGAGCGCCGAGGGCTCTGGAAGCTCCGCCTCGGCCTCTCCAACGGTACCTGCGGAACGTGGTCGTGCGGCAGCTCCGCATGCGTGGCCTGCTGTGCAGCGTCATGGAAGTTTTGCTGGTGCAGCGCGCACCGATCTGCCGTAGAGGAGGAACGCGACCGGGCCGCGCCTCCGCCACCACCACCAGCGAGGGCAGCAACCGGAGATGGCGACGCTGCAGCACGCCTAGCGGTCCTCTCTTCGGCACCGTCCCGAAAGGAGGAGTAAAAGGGTGAGGATGTGCGCCTGAGGTGGCAGCACTCCAGCGCTGCCAAGCAACTCACCCGCACGCGATCGAGCGCCTCACGCTCCTCCGGGCGCATTGATTGCCACCTCCGCCGACCCTGCAGGGGCAGCGCAGCGGTGTGTAAGCTGCGTTGACCTGAGGGGTCTGGCTGCTGCTCTATATCGCGCGTGATGGACTGCAACTGCTGCGCGATCGACTCTAAAAGATCTGGGAGCGCTGCTGGGGATTCCCTACCTCTACCGGAAGTGGGCATGTGCATGTCGAGCTTGAAACGACGCGGCGTGCTGGTCGCCTCATCATAGGCCGCCCGCTGAGCCTCCTGTGCGGCATCCGACGCTTGCGAGGAGGAGTTCGTCCGCAGAACAAAGATGGAAGACGGCGATCCGTTGCGGTGATGCTGGCCATTGAGCGCGCACCCCCCTCCCGGCTGGTCGGCGGTGACCGGTGGCAAGGATTGAAGGTATCGTATTCTGCCGTTTGCGGCGTGCAGCCTGTCGGACAAGTCCTTCTGCACACCCTCAAGCTCTGCGATGCGGCGCCGCAGGCTGTCATAGCTGCTCACGGCACTGCTTGCCCGACTCTCTTCGCGGAGGTCCACCAGAGACACACTCAGCCGGCGACGTTCCTCACGCAGCTGCGACAGCTCCTCGTGTGCGCGGAGCAGCAGGCGCGCCGCATCAGTGCTGTCGTGCGTGCAAACGTTGACCGCGTGCTCCAGCTGTGTGTTCGCCCGCTTCAACGTCGTGATTTGATGCGACAGGTCGAGCACCGTGTCCAAGTGCTTCCGTTTTTCGCGGTGCAGCTGCTCCTTGAGGCAGCCAAGCTCCTCCTGCGCGGCTCTTGCCTCCGCTGCGTACTGATGCACCAGCGCCACGCGCTGCTCCCGCTCGATCTCTTGCGCAGTGCCGCTCCCCAGCGAGCACCGGCGCTCCCCTTTGGTGGCACACTCCAGCCGCAGCTGGAGGCTTCGGATCTCCACATGGCACTCACTGATAACCTGTTCGCTGCGCGCGCGAAGCTGCTCCATCTCGCACTCGACGTGGCGAAGCCGCGCCAGCGACTCCGCCAGCTCCCCTCCCACTGCTACACAGCGCTGCTCGAGGTCAGCGTTTCGGCATCGCAGAAGCAGCACCTCGTCCTCAGCGCACTGCCGCGTCTCCTCCGAGAGCGCCGTCGCCTGTCGCACCTCTGTCGCAAGCTCTTCTTCAAGGTGATGGCAGCGCGCCTGCGGCTCATCCATGGTGCGCCGTACGCCTTCCTGTTTCCTCTCACGATCGAACCGGTGGCGCGGCGCGAGTCCGATTTTTTCCTGTAACTGATGCGCAAGGCGCCGCTGCGCTTCCAGCCCTGCCTGCCGCTGATCTGCCGGATCCTTTGCCTCCTCCTGATTCTTAGCCGCGGATTCGGTGGAAAGCCGCCCTGCCTCCTCGGCAGCCGCAAGCTGACGCTCGAGAAGACGAATGTGCGCTTCCAGCTCTTGAACGTGGATGGCGCGCTCGTGCAGCTGCACATCCTTTGCTTCCATAACACTCACACCCTCCTGCACCGCCTCTCGCAGCTGGAGGAGCTCCTCCTCTGCCTTGACAAGCCGCTTCAGCGCCATCTCCTCCGCTTTCTCGGCCTCGGAGCGCTTCCGCTGCTCCGCATAGAGTCTCTCCTGGGCCTGCCGTACAAACTCCCTGCGCACCCGCGCACGTGCGCGCTCCTCCCTCTCCTTCAGTTTGTCATAGAAGACGCTGCTCACGTATGCGCTGCTGGTTGAGTTGCAGTCACTTCTTCCCTTGGCATCCTCCACGCGCTCTGCGCTGGGTGTCACCTCACCCGCGCGTGGAGTGAGCGAGGGGCTTACCGTCACCTGCAACAAGAGGTCTTCGCGGTCCTGCTCCGCCTTCACCCGCTCTGTTTTTTCCTGTTCGAGCTGCCGCTTCAGATGGTCCAACTCGCGCTTGTGCCTCGTCTCAGCGGCACTCGCCGCGCGCCGTGTCCTCACCAGCTCCTGCTCGAGCTGCTGATAGATCTGGCGCAGTTCTTCTTCCGTTGTGGTGCTCTGCTGCAGCTCGCGCGACCAGCGCCTCGCGTACGCCTCGGCAGCAGACGTCTGCTTCTGGGCGATTTGCGGCACCGCTTCCGCGATAGACACAGTCGCTCTGCCGGTTTCTGCCGAATCGATCGTCACAGCAGCGGGGCTCTTCTCAGACGACTGACTACCGCGGTGCGCCCCGCCTCGACGACGGCTTCTGCCCCCCAACGAAGCCAACGACCATCGCACAGCACCCTCCCCATCCTGCAGGGTATTGTGGTGCCCTTCCCGCCGCCCCTCAAGGTCTCGGCGCGCGTGCCGGGGCAGTTCACTATTCGAGGCGTCAGCGGCCATGGAGAGACCGAGGCGAAAAGAGCGCTCCTCGATCGACGTCGAGGGCAGCGTCTCGGATGCAACTGAGGCGTTCTGCTCGGAGGAGCTCCGCCTGCCTTCCTCTTTACGGCTCCGCGAAGCGCGAACAGCGATGAGGACACTACCCTTTGGCGTTTCCTCATTCATCGTGGACACCACCGCGGCAGGCGATGGCGAGCCCGCAGGCAGTGAGTGACTTAGGCTGCGGTCCGAGATGTCTGTCTTTCGCGAGTTCCGCCACCGAGCATAGGCGCTTGGAGAAGTAGCCGCCGATGCGGAGTGCGAAGTTCGTGGGCTATCGTTGACACCAGAGGCGCTGCCAGCAGCTTCACGCGGCGGCACCACATCCAACGTGTGTGGCATGTGGCTGACGCTCTATCGGGTACTGTACCTGTGTATGCAGACGACTGCTGCTGTCGTTGACCGTCTCGTACGGTAGATGTGAGGAGAAGAGTGGGGAAGGCCTGCAAGGGCCACAGCACAGCACAAGCAGACAAACGAGCAAAATAAAAACGCTGAAAGCGGTCGTGAGGAAAGTGTCAACAGGCAGCCACGCACGTGTGTTTGGCGCGAGAGAGTCACGCGCTCCGCAGGTCAGAGCTGCACGGCAGAGAGAGAGAGACAGTGTGTGTGCGCCCCCCCGACTGACACGTACGGGGCTTGTAAAAAAAAAAAACTGAGGAGGGTTATGGTGGCGGTGCCTTGATCCGATCTATACAAGCAGAGTCGTAACGCTTTGTGCTGCCATAAGAGTGCTGTTCTAGCGATGGACAGTTCACGACTGCGGCGCCCGTTATTGTCTCCACATCACGCGAGCTCTGAAAGGAAGAAGGGCGGAAAAAGAGAGAGGGTGGGTGGGGGCGATGCGCGAGAGTCGGAGATGCACGGGTGGTGCGCGAGGGAGGTCGGGCGCACCTGTGCGCCATCCGCTCAAATGGTGGGCACGATGGGCTCTGCACGAAGCGAAGAACTGAAAAGAAGTCCACCCACGCAGCGGCACGTGGGCCACACTCTCGTGCACGCGTCCAGATTTCCGCCGCGGCACTCGTTCACGCAAGGCGGCAGAGACGCATGAGAAGGTACAGGACGACAGTACTTTATGCCGCACTGAAGAGGCGAACAACAACGCGCTAAAGCGAAGGGAGGCACGGGCGGGGTGGGTGTGCCATCACACGCCAAGATATCTGAATACCGAGAAGACACACACACATATATATATGCGCACGTGTGCATATATAACTCCGAATCAGCGGCAAAGAAATGACAAGGCAGCACACATTCGCCTCGCACCGGCGCGTAGTTCGTGGCGCCTCCGACTCAGATACTCCGATCCAGCCTGACGGCGTGAGAACCTCGCAGCAAGCGTGCACGACATCGGATCGCTTACCAGTCCACGACGCCCAGGAAAGAGATCCATTCTAAGGCGGAGAGCAGCATCGTGGCCATGCCGTCACGCGGCTTCGCCGCGTAGGCGTCCCCCATTATCCACCGGCTCCATGCAGCATCCGTCACGGCTAGCCCTACAGTCAGGAAAAAGAGCGCCACAGTGAAGCGGGCAAGTGCCCGTAGCAGGACCCGCACCAAGACAGGTGGCGTGTCGAAGAGCAACGCGAGCGTCACTCTCACGAAAGAGCTGTTGCCAGTGGCGCAGAGGACCGAAGTGCGCAGTGAGGGGCTTGGCAGCTGGACCAAGAGCGGACGACAGTAGAGCGATACCTTTACATTAGAAGAAGATAGAGGGGGCAGTGCTTCTCCCAAAAGACTTGCAGTCGCAGGTGGAGCCGTGCCGTCAGTCCTCGCCGTCGGCACCTGCATCGCCGGTGCTGGCAAGGTGCTCGACAGGTCAGACGAAAGCCACGCCCTTTCTGCTACCGAGTGGTTAAAGACGTTTGTGATAGAGATGCTGAGCGCGACAGGTGGTGTATGTGCCGACGGCGCACTGCACTTCGCCAACCTTTGCTGCCGTCGCCCCTTTTCCGCCCCACCGCAGTCACGGACGGCTTCGCCGACTTTGTCAGCCTCTCCGCTACGAGGCCCCGCCAAAGGGCTCTGCCTCGTTGGGGGGGGTGTCACTGTCGGGGGTGAGATGCCCCACACCGGCGAAGCTTCCTTGTTGGGGGTCAACCGCACGCGCCTCTCCCTTTCACAGGCAGCCTCTGCAATATCCGCCGCGGTCGTAGAGTCCTTCCACGCCTCGAGCAAGTCCTCCACGGAGCGGCTGCAACCAGTGGAACACAGCTTATTAGCCTCCTCTGGAGTAGCCACTGCGCCGCACACCGTCTTCAGCGGCATAACGTGGACGGCGGCCGGCTCTCTTGTCGGCTCCACCGATGAAGGCAGCGTTGATCCTTCGGTGTCGCTGCCGGAGGGCTTGTCGCCGCTGTCCCTGTGGGCATGCACCTCGTCCCTTGCCTCGACAGTGGGGCGCTGTGGCGAGAGCGGCGACGACGTCGTCGACGCACGCCGGTGACCGGGAGTGCTCTGATTGGAATCTTTCGTGCTCCTCTCCGTCTTCTCATACCTTTGCGAGGAGTCTGTGGCGTGTTCCTCGAGAGTGCCAGCACTGCTTCTGCCACACCTACGGTGAGCAGCCGCGTGACTGCTAGCTTCGCAGTGAGCAACGGATGCTGCTGGCGTGTGGCGAGCGCCAGCTGAAGGCGACCGAGTGGTGTCATACGCAGTGTCCCCGAGCAGCCGTGCCTCCACGGTCATCTCAGGGCCGTCCTGTGTCGTGCTGCTGAAGGCATTGGTGGCGGTGAGAGCGAGGGAGGCTCGCTCGAACAGGCCGACCGCAGATGCCGCGGCTTCTTCATCGCGTGGTGATCCTGCGCGGGGCGGCTCCTCCGACGACTCGCCAGCGGCGCGGTCGTACCCGACGCTGTAAGCAGCGCGAGCCACTGGCGTCGCACGACGGAACCTACCTGTCGCTTCCGGTGCAGCCTTCGCGGCAGGTGCAGTCCTTGCAGCAGCGCAGAGAGCGACACCGATACTGCCCTGCCCGCCACCATGCGGCGGAGCCTCCATCCCAGCTTGGACGCCGAGGCCACCAGCACTCTGCACACGAGCCGTTTGCGGAGCGTCGCTCTCGTCAAACTCGGAGCAGAGCGCGCGAGCGCCGTGTAAAACGGCTCCCAATGGAGCCACTCGCTGCCCAGCGGAGCCTCTTTTGCCCATCGCACCGTCGAGACGGTCGTCCCCCTCGACCACATCGTCTTTCCCGGCATCCTCATCGACCTCTTCCCACACACCCTCCTCATCCTCATCATCCGCCCCGTCAGCGTCCCCTTCGTCCGCATAGCCGTTGGCGTCCTCGTAAAAGTGAGCAGCATAGCCGCGCTGCCGCTGAATGCCGAGATCAGTGCCGCCTAAGGAGAAGGCGAGAGGCAGCCGGGGTGGCGGACTCACATCTGCACCGGCGCACCGCTGTGTGTAGAGATGTCGGTTGGCGCCAACGCTGCTGTGGGGATTCCAGCGTAAATTGCCGTTGTCGAAGCTCTCACTGCGCCCGTCAAGTTGATAATTTCTGTCGCTGCTCTCTCTGAAGAAGTTCGCGCTGCTGCTGCTGCCACCAAGATGGGTCGCGGTCTCCGCGCTGCGACGGCAGCTGCCCCCATCATTCTGCGCTTCAGAGGTCATTCGTCAAGCCTTTCAGAGAAGAAAAGCTGAATCAGCCAGACGCCGGCCGTCGATGGGGGATGCAGACACGGGCGCGGCAATACCGTCCCCAGAAGAAGCGAAAAGCTGTCGCCTAACGCGCTGCGCCGCAGCGATGCGAAATGGCGGGCGGGTCTTCGCCGCCTTTTGGTCCCCTTTTGTTACCGTCGTCTGCTTCGATGGCTGCACCGCCCGCGTAAAATGGCGCTCTTTCAGTCGGCGCGTCAGCTCACCGAGACGGAGGAGGGGGGAGGGGAAGAGGCATGAACAGAATGAGGCAGCGACGGGCGAAAAAAGGGGAAAAAAGGCGGTCTGCAGCACAAAAAAACACAACAGCGCCTTGTTCGGCGGCGCGTTCGGCAGAGACCCAGTGACACAATGGTGCCGGTGTTCGTTTCTTGAACGCCTTCACGCCACAACGTGGCGGTGGATGTGGGCCACTGAGAAAATCACTGCACGCTGCAATCGGATTCGTCTTCTGCTGCGTCTCTCTATCCCTATCTCCCCCTCTTTCGGGTGCTCACGCGAGAGAGCCAAACAGCTGCGCTCTTTCTATGCGTCGGAGGGCCTACCGAAGAGCGGATAGGGGCGGTCAATAGCTGACACCTTCCACACGATCTAATGCCAAGAACAAGGTGAAGGTAAACAGAGCCCACGCACACCGAAGCGAAAAAAAAAATAGGAGACGTTGTTGAGCGCGCACACAGCAGAGAACTGTCTGATACGGGCCCCGTAATGTATTTGTTCCTGCCTGTGTGTGTGTGTGTCTGTGTCTAGGGGAGAAAGGGTACCGCTTGGCTTTATCTTTTTGCTCTCTCCCTGCACGCAGCGGTTGAGCTGGCGTGCGTGATGGTGGTGGGGTGTGGGAATCAGTCACAACGACGGTGAGTGACCGGAAGTGGCGGGGCACACTGGGAGTGCTTCCTTTGTTGCTTCTTTTTTTTTCTAAAGCTGCGACACAGACGCCACAGAGATGACACCTCCAGGGGGGGAGGGGAGGGAGAAGAGACGGTGCACGGTGAGTGTGGCGATTAGGCGGAGAAGGTGATACAAGAGACGAAACGATAAGCTTCCAGTGGTCAGCCCACAAAGTACTGCCAAAAGGAGCGATGGCGCACGCTGCAATGACAGCAAGGGACGAGCGCACGGCCTTTTTCTCCAGTGCGCCGCTCGGTGAGATGAGCTTATGCGTGCGACTCACCTCACAAAAGTTGCTTTCACAAATGAAGCGAGCGGCTGCGGCGTCACTACAAGAGAGAGAGCGCGCGCGCAGGAGTGAGGGAGGCAGAGAGCGTGGGGCTTTTCACCCACGGGGAGCAAAGCTCTTTTGGCCTGTGTTCTCCGTCTCTTTGGGTACAGAAGCACTGACGGGAAGAAAAGAGCGCACGCGCACACGGGCAGAGGTATGCACACAAAAAGGTGAAGAATCCCCCCTTTTGGTCACCCCATGAATGACTCTCGCAGGCAGCAGCCACTCATACTGCTCTGCAAAGTCGGGGGCCGCGTTGACGACAGCCTTACTCGCCTGCCGCGCAGTGAAGGTGTTCACTAGCACGCCACCCGGTCACCAAGTCGCTGGCTGCGGGGCGGCTAACCGGTGCGAGGGGTGTCACAAGCAGCGGAGAGTCGCCTTCATCCTGTGCGGATAGAGCTCTCGGACGGTGAGTGCCACTGAACGCAAGGCGGCTGGCTCAGCTATATGCCCTCCGTACGCAGCTGAGGGAGGGGAGACACAATGGAGGCAGCATCGGGCCTCCTCGCTTTCTCGCTTCCCTCGCTTCGAAGGGAGGGAAGGGTACCTGAGATCGCCGGCACGCAAAACAGTGGTGTGCTACGTCAACCGTGTACCTTCTGCAGGCAGCGCCTCTGAGGGTGCAGAGGCGCATATGAGCGGTGGTATTGGGAGGAGCTCAAATAGTGGCAGTGCGTCGGGCGCCGCCACAGCCCCCCCCCACTGGCAAAAGTGCGCGCCTGATGTATCGGCATCTGCCGCAGGTGGTTGATTTATTTCCGTAAACGGAGCAGCGATTCGAAAAGGTATTCGCAGAGGCCACGCACTGCTGGCCTTCTCACCCTCACACACGCACGCGCACATATCGATGCAACGTTCTTTGTTCGCCTCTCGAGTGAAGACCAAAGCGGTTGGTAAACCTGAGACCACTTGGCGAGGGCCGTTGGCGCGCGGAGCGGCAGCGGTGGCGAAGCGGTCGGAGTAGAAGTGTGCCGCCTACCGAGTATCGAGTACTGATGGGGTATAGAGAGAGACAAGAGCAAACTTCCAGGGTTGTCCTTGCGGTCATGAGTCCGGTTTCACCAAGCCGCCATTAGCCTCACCGTCTTGCGCGCTGCATCTGCAGCGTCCCATTCACACCCTCCAGAGCAGCAGACATCCTTGCCAATCGCGCCGCATCCACGTGAGCCGCATCCTCGCATGGCCCGTCAAGACATATCGCACGCAGAAAGGATTCTGTCCAAGAGATCACAGAGCACGAGCAGAAGGGGAGGAAGCTGTCGGGCATCCCAGTAGGGGCTTCAGGCGGATGGGTCACGGTTCTATTGCCTTGACTGAGAGCCAGGAAGCGCTCGCGATGTTCTAAAAAGAGAGGCTGCGCATGCGCTGCATCGACGAGTCGTGGCATCTACTCTCATGCGACTTGCAAAAGCCCCGCTGCACACCCCGCAACGTGCTGGCATAAGGCTGCTGTGTGTGGGAAGTCACCGCGCGGGTTCCACACGGAAGCCTCCGTGTGCCATGCCATTGCTCTTCATCGTTTCTACAGATGCTGGCGGCTGAAAGGAGCTGAGAAAGGGGGAGCCGATGTCTAGCTGGGGAGCTCAGCCGGGCTTGGGAGGCGTCCATGAGCGCCTCCCTCCCCACTGAGGGCAGATTCTCGACGCCCCTCCCCCTGCGCGCTCTCCGCTAATAGAACACATGCAGTCATTGCGCAGCAGCGTGTACCTGAATGGGCGAGCGAGCATGCGGGCACCAAAGATGGTCTGCTCACCGGCAGCGAGCTAAGGTGTCGCACTCCTTGCGGCAGTGCGGTATGGCAAGTTACGGCCTTAGAACACACGTCGGGGAGGGGGAGGAGGGAGGGGAGCGCGTGCGTATCGTGCAGAGGTAAAAGGGGCGCTGCAGAAGCTTCCATACGCAACCCGCTTTATATACCGCGCAGCGCGAGTGCACCGTCGAGGGAAAGCGAAAGCGGAAGGTGGCAGAGCCGCCGCTTCTCTTTTACGAGAAGCAAATCGAAAGCGATGGTGATGGCCGTGGCTCTCCAGAGGGGGGAGTGTCCCCCGGTCCGTCTACCGCACCCCATTCGGCAGATGCTTTCTCAGATGGTCGCTCTGCAGAACGGTTGATGAGGGCACAAATGGTGCCGCCGCTACACACTTGCTCAAAAGAAGCAGCCCAAAATAAATAAAAAAAACGCAGGTCGCGACTATGGAACAAAGAAGGGGCGCCACGAGGTCGGCAGGTGAGCTCACGGGTGTGTCCGCCTCCTTGCCCCCCGCCCGCACATGCCTTCGCGCGGGCTAACACACTCCCTTTCGCTCCGTCGCCATACGAGCGACGACAGCAATGACAAAAAAAAAGGTCCAAGAGCAGCCGGGAGCAAAGCGAAGCGAAATGGGAAACCTCCAAGAGCGGTGAGCGACGATGAGGCATGTCTTGTAGGGCAGCAGCGCCACGCGCACTGCGGCGAAATGAGCTCCCGTGAGCAACAGCGGCGGTCTCCATCGCCGCTGTTGATAAAACCGTTGAGTGTGGACGTACTTTCGCACACGCGAGGCAGATCTATTTGCCGTAGAAGCATACGCTCCTGCAGCGAAAGCGAAAGGGGCCACCACCACCACATGGGAGCGGCCAATGCCAAACGAGGAGGAGTACTGGCTGGCACTCCTCCACCGCCTCCGACTCGACGCTCAGCATGGCGAAATGGCGACAGAGCGACAGCGTCGACACGCTGTGCGCAGAGGGATTCAAGAGAGATGAAAAGATAAGCCGATGTTGAAGCATACACATCGCGACTGAAAAAACACGCCGGGAAGCACAACCAAAAAGACAACAAACGCGGCGCTTACCGCACGCACATGCCGAAGAGTTGAGGCATGGGAGCCTAGAGGCAACGGCATGCCCTGACGGCGCAGTCACCGCACTTTCTCGACCGACGAGCCATCAGCCTAACGAATGGCAGAAGCAGCGGAACCGCCACTGAGATTCACAGGGAGGTCGCCCAACAGGGACATCAGCAGGACCGCCGTGCAAGCCTTACCATAGCAAAGGCGTACGCAGTAGCACAGCTCTATCTTTTCCTGGTGCGTCCGCCACACGTAGGTCCCGCGTGGCGCAGATGCCGCACATGTCGCACACCCGCGCACTATCACCCGTGGAGGTGCAGTCCCTCGCGCCCTTGCACCCGGTCGCACGCCTCACGACGGCACGGCTGTCGCAGCGGGCGGACCTCGCCGCCTTCCCTCCCCATTCCCACCGGTGTGGCCGGAGGGCCGCCTGCAGGGGTGGCTTGGCCGCGAGTGCAGCGGCAGGCGGGGGGCGCTGCCATGCCTCGGTGGCCGCAGCGGCGCTCGCCCCGCACGTGAGCCCGCCCTCCGTTGACCGCAGGGGGCCTGGACGCGTCGATAAGGGCTGAGCCGTCGACACAATGCGTACCGGGTGGGTGCGAGCGCCAGCACAACCGAACGTCTCCTCGCCAGAGCGCCTGTCCGCACCTGTCTGCCGGCGCCGAAAGAGTCGGCAGCCGCGCCGCGAAGGCGAGCTGCCAGCTGCTTGGCTTCTCGACCGCCGCCCTCTGCTACCCTCCTCCCCCCTCACCCACACACACACACGCACGGAGAGGGCACCGAGTGCTGGATGGTACGACGAGCTGTGGTAGACGGACGGCCGCTCATCCAGAGCCAACAAAGAGAGAGAGCACCGCTCCAAGAGCAACAGTCACAAAGAAATGGGCAGCACCACGAGGCCGGTGGGGGAGGGGGGCGCACAGCACCGGAAAAGAAGCGAAGGGAAACGGCCAAATAAAAGGCGAGCCGAGCACACTGCTGAAGACAGCCGTAAATGAAAGCACAACAGCCGACTTGTCGGCGCACAACGCCATGCGAAACGCACAGAGGGGTAAAAAAGAGAGAGATGCAATACGAAGAGAGCCGATGGGGGCAGTTGAGCAGCAACTCGAAGAAGCGCGCACCACTGCAACGTACACCTTCACGGAGAATGGCGTAGGAGAGGGGAGGAGGGGGTAAGGGGGCAACGTGAGACGGGCAAGGTGCAAAAGTGCATCGTCAGAGATGGGTGTGGTGTCGATACCCTGCTGGAAAACGAAAGCGCGCGTCAATCACCTCCGTTATGGTTGCCGCTGCTCTTGCTTCTTTTTTTGTTGTTCAGAGCCGCCTGCCTAACGCTTTGCTGGTGTGGTATCATCGTCCAGCTTTGTGCCGACCGCCAAGTGGGACACTTTCGTACCCGACGAGTTCACCGTGGGGGGGCGCTCAATATATACGCACAGCTTTGGAGGGGCCTGCGGGCCACTATGACCCTCGCGGATGCTGGCAGGGATGGACATGACTGTGCGGCATCGCGGGCACATGGCGAGACTGGTGTTTTGAGGAAGGATAAGAATGCAGCGGCAGCACACGCACGTCACACTGAACTGCTGGACGGGCGTCACGGCGGCGCACATGGGGCACCGCACGGAGGGTGCGCCGATAGGATAGGCAAGCGTCACATGGCACTGGCTGCAGGTAATCTGTCCTGTCGACTGAGGGGCGTGCGGCATTGTGCAAAGAAAGTGGAACGGATTCGGAAGGCGCTCGATCCTCTCCCTCTCTCGTGCAGCGGAGTCTAGTCAGTAGGGCAGCCTAATGGTCTTTTCTTTTTTTCTGCAGAGACGGGCGTTGTGTGAAAGAGAGTGAAGGCGGAGCAGATCAGAGACGGCCTCCACGCAGCATACAACGGAGGCAGGCGACAGATTGAGGGTGGAGTGAGGTGCCGTGAGATGGGGGTGGGGAGTGAAGCAATGCACAGGACCTTCGTGCTTAGTTGTGTGGCAGCGCGTGACGCCGACAGAAGAACCGTCGCCATCGTGAGGGAGGCGTGGCAGTATTACAGAGGGGCGGGCAGAGAAGAACGCAAAGGACGAGAGGAGGGCCGAAGAAGTGGTGTGTGCCATACGCGAAGGAGCGCTCAGATGCGCGGTGCGCAGAACGAAAGGCAAAGCCGCTGGCACCACAGATCCTTCTCGGTGGCCGCAGCACCGCCGCTGCTGTCTCAACTATGCTGCGTGAGGTTCGTGCAGAGAACCTCTCCAGGGGATTAGCCGCATCCAAAACAGTGCAAGTGCCGCAGCGTGACGATCCTCTCACGACCCCGCCGCGTCCGTTTGCTCCCAGTAAAGCGCTGCCTACAGCGCCTCGCGTCGGCTCCTCACATCGCTTCTGCACAGACCTCAACGAGAGTCTCTCTCGACAAGTAAAAACACGAGAGAAACAGGCACAGCGGCAGCGATGCGCGCATACATAAGCAGAACCATTACACGCTGCCGTCACTAGAGGCAGCTGACTACAGCCCAGCATACATCCCACGAGCATCTTCAGGTGGTTCAATTCTCCTAGAAGCCACGGCGCCCACGCGGAGAGACGCAGCGCTGTCTGTTTACGGCCTCACACCGGAACTTACATGAATTTCCCTCCCGCCGTGTCCGCGTCCGCCACACGTAGGTCCCGCGTGGCGCAGATGCCGCACATGTCGCACACCCGCGCACTGTCACCCGTGGAGGTGCAGTCCCTCGCGCCCTTGCACCCGGTCGCACGCCTCACGACGGCACGGCTGTCGCAGCGGGCGGACCTCGCCGCCTTCCCTCCCCATTCCCACCGGTGTGGCCGGAGGGCCGCCTGCAGGGGTGGCTTGGCCGCGAGTGCAGCGGCAGGCGGGGGGCGCTGCCATGCCTCGGTGGCCGCAGCGGCGCTCGCCCCGCACGTGAGCCCGCCCTCCGTTGACCGCAGGGGGCCTGGACGCGTCGAGTAGAAGGGGGTTTGCGGGCCAAACGCGCATGATCAGTACCTCCAGAAGAGAGGCGGCGAAGAGGGAGCCTGGCACGCTCAGACACACGATGAGGAGAGGAGGTCCGCATGCGCTGCGCCAAAAAGGATGCGAAACAAAAATCAGAGGAAAGACATGAAGTCATTCACAGCGCACATTCTCTCTCTCTCTGCCCCAATGGAGTGGAGTGGGCACACACACGCATAGACACACAGATTTAGCAAACGGAGATGATCGGTACGGCAAAGACTCCGGTAGCGGCCACTGCACCCGCCATTCCGTCAGGAGCCTTCATACACGGAAAGAAAAAAAGAGGAAAGAGAAGAAAAGGCTGTCGAAAGTTAACCGCCCGCCGATAAGTGTCGTACATTTCGGTCGATGCGCAGCACCAACCCATCTCTGCCGCAACGTCACTGATATTTCGCTCCCCACGTACGCATGCTCTGCTACAACGCGCGAGCCGAGCGTCACTCTGCCCTCGGACTCTCGCGCAGGGCTTGTCACGTGGCGCCGCACAGTCGTAGGTGTTTGCTGTCACAGGGCGACGACTCAGTCACTTGAGCACGGCCTGTCTCGAGCCCTGCGCGCAGTCGCCTCCATCATGCCAGTCTCCTTGTGGGATAGCCCTCTTAACGTAGTGCAGGATTCCTCTTCACCCTTGGGTGGGGACGGCACAGCAAGATACATCCAACTCGCGCTGACACAATGCCTAATATATGGATGGGCCAAACGTGTGCGCCGTCGCAGATACCTCCGGCGCAGCGCCGCATCACCTCATGGCCGTCACCAGACACGATACATCGCTCTGAACTTCCCATGCCATCGGCGCTTGCCCCTTCCCCTCTTAAAGGCTGCTCGGCATTCGACAGGCGAGGAGAGTTGGGTTACAAGGGCCCTTTGAGATGCGACGCGCCGAAGGCTTCGGCCCCATTCTCCAGAAGCCACCGCTCCTATTAGAAATAAAAAGAAAAACAGCGGAAAACTCACGCTCACCTCTGCGCATCACACAAACACCATCGCAGAGGAGAGGCAGTCGAGGCGGCAGCGCTCCAATGCGTCCGCGCGGAGAGGCGCAAACGAGGGGGATCGGCCGCTCACGTCTTTCCTTTTACTTTCGGGGTGGGGTGGTCGCTTTCAAGTGTGCCGTTACAGTCACAGGACGCCCCAAAGTCCGGCGAGGCGTCGCCCAGTGCGCAGCGCCGCTGCGATGCTTGCTGAAGCACCACTGCCACTCCGCCTTGTCACATCGCGAAAGCTGACTACTCAAAGCAGTCGGTGTAGTTCGCCACCTGTGCCACCAGCGGGCGCATTGAGGCGAAAGGGAATGGCGCCCATTACCCTCTCAGCTGTCGCTCCACACAGCAGCAGCGGCACGACCCCGCGAGCGTGATGCTCTTCGATGCTGACCCTCAAACGAGAGCATCACTCGTCGTCCACGTTGCCGAAGAAGAGGGAGTCGGACGTGTACCGCTCTAACAAATCGTCCACCTCACACCCATAGCCCGCTTGCTCCGCCTCCTTTACAGTTGCTGCCATCACGGTGGCAGGCTTGCCGGCTGCGGGGGCAGCACCTCCAAAGGCCACTGAGAATGGCAAGCGGCTGCTGCTGCTGCTTCCGGGGAACTCCCCCGAATCACTTCGCGGGCAGAAGTCCTTCATAGACTCTCTCAGAGAAGGCTGTATCGCGGGTCCGACAGTCATCGGTGCAGCGGGTGTGAGCGAGGCGCTCGACAGTGGCGAGCGGGACAATGGCATCACCGTTGTACCCCAGATGTTGTCCACCATGCTGCCCATGCCACCAGCACCGCTGTCTGGGCCCTTGAGAGACGAGGCGACAGAGGTGCCGGAGGAGTACGAAAGAGATTCCTTTCGTCGGGAGACCAGCGGCAATGGGAACTGCGGTCCATGCCCCACCTCATCGCTGTAGGCGTCGTCGTCATGACCGGTGTGAGGCCCATCGTCGTACTCGCCGTCGTCCCTGTCGCGGCCTTGACTCTGCATACGCCAGAGACGACCCTCGCGCTCTTCCAGCGCGTACACCTCGCCAAGCACCTTTTCAATGCGGCGCTGCTGGCCCACAAAGCGTGGCGTGACACCAATGAAGAAGCGCACCCCGTCGTGCTCGTAGCGGCGAATAACGTAGCGGTCTATGCGGACCGGGTTGCCATGCGGGTCGCGCACCCACGCGCGGTCTTCCTCGGTAGAGTCGCGCGTGAGAATGGCGACCACCTTGATCCAGGCCAGCACTACCTCCTCGATGTTCAGCGTCCCCTCGCGCCGGTCTATCTCCATGAACAGCTGGGCAGCGGCAGACACGGCAACGTCGGTGTTAGCGCTGCGCCGCTTTTTGCTGCTGTTCTGAACGGCGGCGGCGGCAGCGGCGGCAGCGGCGGCCTTCTTTGCCCGCTGCATGGCAGCCTGCAGCTGCTGCTTCTCAGCCTTCGGGTGGGGCGGCATGTTCGTCTCAGTGAAGTTTGTGAAGGAGTCGTCCAGCCCACCGGCGCCGCGCACCCAGAACGCTTCCGGCGCGGCCGCCTCCTTTTCCTGCAAGAGCGGATTGCTCACGTGATTACTCGTGAAGTTGATGTAGCCACCACCACCACCACCAGCAGCAGCAGCAGCGCTGCTGACCGCCGTGATAGAGCTGGCAGGCGAGCTCTTGGCGTCACCGAGCGACTCTGCAGCAGCCGACTTTACGGCACCCGTGAAGGACAAGGGACCTTGCCAATCTATAGTGCCGGTGGTGACGGCGCCCTTGGCTAAGGTATCCTCTAGGGCGCACGGCAGCGGTAGCGGGCCCGCCCCTTTTGACCTGATCATCGCCTGAAGTTCCTCCTGCGTGCAGCACCGCAGCACATCACCCTGCCACAAGCCCATGGAGGGAATGTCTTCCGCGACGATGATGACGTCGTTCACGCGCCGCGGCGGCGGTACAGTTGTGTTCGCGTGCAACAGCCCCCGGTAGTTCCACGAGCGCTGCTCTGGGACGGAGTTGCTGTCCACTGTCGTGTTGAGCTGCTGTGCCATAATGAGTGCTGCCCGCCGCGCGTAGGCCGCGCTCGCCCAAATGCAGATGTGTCCATCCTCCACCCAAATGCGGAAACGATGCTTTCGCCGGTGCAGCAGCGCAATCTTGCGCGCTTCCTCAGCCGGCGTGGCGGTGGCAGATGCCAGAGCTGCTGCGCCAGACGCGGGGAGCGGCGGCGGAGGGGGCGGCAAGGTGGAGCAACTTGACACCGACGGAGAGCCCAACTGCCCAGGTAACGGCGGCGGCGTCACTGTCGAGGGAAAGGCCGAGACGCGGGCCACGCCACCGGTTGCACCTGATGCGGTGTACGGAGGCGCAGGCGTAAAGCCCGACTGCGGACTGGAGCCGGCGGAGTGGCGAGGCACCGTGGTCATGGCGGCGGCAGCGGCCGTGGCAGGCGGGTACCCCGTTGTGTTCAGGGCCGGGTGCCGCAGCGGCGTCGACTGCACATTGAAGCCGGACATCATGATGATCGGGTACTTACCACAGCTGAGGGTTTTCATGCCCGTGTGTCGCCGCAGCGGCGCACTGGTGGCGCTCGCCTGCTCTGCAGACATGAACACCTCCAGTGGCGTTGTTGCACATGGAATGTCAGGCTCGAAGAGGTAGCCCTCCTCCTCGAGGCGCTGCAGGTGCGGGTGGTGGAACTCAGCGAGATCCTCGGGATTGAAGCCGCTCATGCCCGTGTGCACCGGCTTCTGCCCAGCCTTCGCCGTCCCTGCCTCCAGGAGACTGCGCAGGCGCACGCGAAACTCGCGCACAAACTGCAGCATGGGGATGTTCGATAGAGGGAAGCGCATCAGCACCGGCAGCATCGGAATTACCTGAGGGTGGATGCGCGCCTCAATGCACTGGCGCACGTACATGTATGTAGCGAGCATTACCATGTTACCGAGAATCTGGTCACCAACGTCCTTGTCCACAAACATCGTCCCCTTCAGCAGATGCTGCTCCACCTCAGACTCCTCGTCCGCGTCGTCGCCGTTCGAGTTGCCCTCCTTTCGTGGAAAGCGGCGCGGCGGTTTGGCGGCCCCGGTACCCTCCGCGGCGTCGCAGTGTCCCGCCACACGGCGCATTCCGACGGTGGACGGGAACAGGCCGAACATTCCCATGATCCTCACGTAGGAGTCACCGAACTGGACGTAGAGGGGGTCGTCCACGGGCTGTGGCTTCCCAGGGTCGTAGCGCGACGCAATGACGCACGGAAGCGGGCGCACATCATATGCGGCCGGCGAAGTGACATGCTTGTAATGGCTCGCCGAGTACTCGTTGGGGACCTTGGCGCTGCCTACCGCACCTACGGCGGGCGCGATTGGGTCTCCTTTAACGTCGGCGGCCGCTGCGGAGCTGTAGTGGGTGTGCGCCCGCCTGCCCCTCAGGAACCGCCTCGCCGCCACGTAGCCGGCAACGAAGTCGTCGAACGGCACATCATCGACTGGCGGCATGGCGGCGCCCCCTCCTGGCGCCGTGCCCGAGACGTTGGACCTTCCCTTCTGCTGCTGCTGATACGCGCGCTGGCGCTCCGTCTGCTGCTCCTGCAGCTGCTTCCAGTATGCCTGCCGCAGCGCCTCGTCCGTCGCGAAGACACCCGATTCGTTATCGCGAATGAGAACCTGATAGAGTCCCTCGCGGGTGTCGGAGTAGCTGCGGAAGTCCATGGGGTCCACCTTGGGCGGAAGCCCCTGCGTATTCAGGCAATCCTGAGGTGATTGGGAAGACGGAATCGCATTTACCGTCGCAGCTACGTGCTCCATGTCGGCAACGCTGCTGCTGCCCATGGAGACGCCGGACAGCAGCGGAGAGGAGGCTGTGCGCGACACTGTTGTCGCGGTCGCCAGGGCCACGTTCGGCCTTCCCTCGTCAATTTCGCGCTTAGCGAGGTATTCCCTGTAAAACGCCTCGAAGGCCTCTCCCTCATTGATGGCCGTCGTGGTGCAGAAGTAGTCGCTCTCTCGGGGTGTCTGGGCACTGCGCAGGGCACGAAAATAGTACTTGGCAGTGCGCCGGTATCGCGCGTTGAAGAGGTGCTGGAAAAGCGGGCAGTCCGGGCTGGGGAAGAACGCGGTGGTCATGGGTATCAGTATGATTTCATTTCGCCGATTGCGGCCGTGGCGGTGGCTGTAGAGGCCGCGCTCGTGCGTCTCGTGACTCGGCAGCGCTCCCATCGCGCGCGCGTGCGTGTGCGCAAGACGCAAAGGGCGTTCGACGGACGGTGACACGGGGGAGCGACCGATTGTAGAGGGGTCGGGCCAGAGGCACCACTTCACCGATCCCCCTCAAGGCAGGGCAGCAGCGAATGGGGGATCACAAGGCAGAGAAAGCCACTCCTGCGACGGCGCCCGAGAAGGACAAGAGATGCGCGCACAGCGAGCGCGCCTCCGTCGCTGGTACAATTCTCGGAAATACGGCCGCAGTCGGCACTTCCGCAGAGTTGAAGGAGCAAACAGAGCCCCTCTCCCACACACTAAAAAAAAGCAGCGGAAAGGGGGGAAGAACCGAGCTTCGAAATAGAAGAAAGAGGAAGCACAGGGGAGCGGGCGGTTAGAGGGGAAGGGGGTGGAGGAAGCGGCGTGCGGTGCAGAGCTGATCCGTGTGCGCACACACAAGCGCACAAGAAAGTTAAATATAAAAACAAAAACAGAGGCAACTATGACACCAAAAAGCGTATGAGAACGGGCGAAAGGAGTGAGAGGTTCACTAGCCGTTCCACAGTACACACACAGAGAGAGAGAGGGGGGAAGGGGGGCAGATAGAAGAGATCTAAGCACCGTTTGAGAACAGCAATGGAGCGGATGAGGAGAGGAAAAAAAGACAGGTATGTGTGTGTGAGGGTGTGTGGATAGAGGGCTGAGGCGTCTGGCAGTCTGGGGGCAAAGTGAAAAGAGTTCGTGGCGCCAAGTAAAGGGGAGAAAAGGCAAACAACGATGGGTCTGTCTGTGTGTCTGTGTGTGTGTGTGTGTGGCACCCGGGAGGAACACCCACGCACTCACGCACCGCAACACAATCGCCAGAGTCAATAGCAATGCAGTGGGCCCTATTATAAGGCACGAAGGGGCGAGAGGGAGAGAGAGAGAGAGAGATGGTGGAAGTAAGGGAGAAGCGGTGAAGAAATTACCGAAAACGGCAGCGGCGCGCACGTGAGGTGTGGAGGGGGTGAAGATGCCAATCACAGTTATGGGTGCCGTCTCCCTCGGAAGAAGATACAGCACTAGTGAGGCGGGAGGGGACTTGTGACAGAGCGACCGCACTTCCTTCTCTTCTGCTCGAGACTTCTTGCGTAGTGACGTATGGCTCCTCTCGTCGTATCGCGCCTGTCTGAAGAGCCTGCTTATGGTGGCACAAGCACAGGGAGGTGAGAGAGGGAAGTGAGAAGCAGCAGCGCAGAAGTTCGGCAAGTGCTGGCAGAAATGCGCGCGCCACGGAGAAGCGTTGTGAAGCGATTTAGAGACACCAACCCATCAAAAGAAAAGGCCTTTGAAGAGAAGATTAAGAGAGGAAGAAGAAAAAAAAACAGAAGTCCGCAGCTGAATCAGCGTCACCCGCCCCGCACAAAGTGCCTCCACAAAGGCACGATCAGCGCACAGAATCGTATAAAGGTTCGAAAAGGGAATTGCCTGGAAACGGGGGCCGAATAGTCTTCCACGAATCACAAGTGACCGGTCCTGCGCAGAGAGAGGAAACTCACAGAGAGAGACAAAGAGAGAAGAAGAGGGAAGCGCAAAGAAAAAAAACAAATCGAGAAGAAAAGTCTGAGTGCGGTTCGTTGGATGGGCAAAGAGGAGACTTAAAAGACAGGCACGGGTGCTGCGGAATGGACCTAGCCCGCAAGAGGGAGAAAAAAACAACTGATCCGCTGCCTAGTTCGACCTCTTCCTCTCTACCGCACTTCTCTTCCTTCCCTCCTCCCCCCTCCCTCGCCCGGACACGCTCACGCGTCTCGTCACGGAGGCGTACACTGAGGCGACGGGACTCTCAGCAGGGGCGGCGTGTGTGTGTGTGTGTGTCTGACAGACGACGGCTCGCCACGGTTGTTGTTGATTTGTTTTGCTTTTTTTTCCTCTTTTCCTGCGTTGCTCCGGTCACTTGTCTGCGCCCGCCCTTCTCAACGGTCTGCACGTATCTTCGACGGTGAAGTGAAGAGGATCGCGTGACAGCAGCAGAAGAAGCGGAAGCGATCGTCACTATCTTCCCAATTTACCGCAACACAGACGTATCACAGGACTCAAGTGTTGGTGTTGGTGTTGGTGGGGGGGAGAGCCTAAGCCGTGGCTGTTGTCAGCTTCGCTTTGCAGAAGATATGACAGATACGTCTAACGTGAGAAAAAGCGCGACAGATGAGACGGGAAAAAAACGGAAAGATATACAAATATAAATATCTGCGAACCGCCAATATGGCACCACCCAGCGGTGGACAGAGAGCTCAGTACAACCTATAATGAAAAGGCACGGCACACGAACGAGTGGGGCAATGCGCCCGAAGCAGAGGGAAAACGGTTACGAGTGGCAGTGCTGCTTTACCTCTTGAGTGTTCCCCACACCCTCGCGCATGCCGCCGCACACGCAATCAATAAATTATAATATGCTCAGTAAAGCAACACAGCGAGAAGAGTGAAATGGCGCACAGAAGAAAAAAGAGGAAGGGAGGAGGGGGAGACAACGGCAGAAATATAGTCGAGAGCGCTTCAATAAGAGTCAGAGGCAACGCACTAAGCCAGAGAGGCAGTAAAACGAAAAAGGAAACAATGAGAGAGAGAAAGGTGAACCAGATCGCGCCGCTGCTGTCACGTCGACTTGCTTCACTGTTGTCGGCGTCTGCTGGAGCTCTAGGTCCCACCACCGGTCACACCCTTGCGAGGCAATTCTCTCTGTCCGTGTGTGTGTGTGTGTGCTGTCGGTAGCGTACAAGTCGGGAGAAGCGGAAAAAATTAATAAACAGCAATAGTAATAATAAGACTCGCTTCAAAATCGCCTTTGTTGTTGTTGTTCAGCTCTGTTCCCCTTGAGAGGGCACCTCGACGGCCGGCTACTTACAGGGGGGGAGGGAGGGCGCCGCAAGCGGGGGCTAGTCTTGTATGCGTCTTCCCGCGTCGGCAACAGCTGCTTCTGTGGCGGATGGGTTAGTTCGCCAGAGCAAGTACTAGCGAAAGAGCGCCTCGTCCGTGACGAGGGAGTGTTACAGAGGAGGAAGAGGGGAGAGGGGATAGAGCGAGATAATCCGCAGACGTCAAAGAGGATGATGAAAGCAGAGGTGAAAGCCACACAGAGAAAAAAAGAGTGAAGAGAGGTCGAGCCGAAAGATAAAAGAAGCGCTCAATATATATATATATATTTATAATTTATATATAAGGGGCACACACACACTCAAGGCAGATGAGGAGAGTCGACGGCGCAGGAGACCCGCGGAAAAAAAAACGGTTCAGGGTCGAAAGAAAGGAAGCGAATGTCCCGACTGCACGTGAAAAAAAGCGTAGCACACACACACACGAGAGGGCGAAAGAGAGAACGGAAAAGAGGGGAGGGGGCACGACCTGAAGCGAGAGTGAAAGACGCACGCGCAACGAGCAGAGACCCCAAAAGTGGGATGACACACAGCCGCGTTCGTTGTTGCTTGAGTGTGTATATCGTCTTGACGTCGCTTGCGGAATCGTTGCAAGACACAAAAACGGGCCGTTGTTGATCGAGACTCCAGTGCCCGATCACTAGCACGGTGGCCTCGCGAGTACTGCGTGCGATCCCGTCTCCCTCACTCACTCACTCAATCCAAAAAAATTTCTCTCTTGCCTCAAGTCTGCCCCTTCGACTTTAGGTGTCAATTTGCGGAGCGCCTCTTCTCGTGTGTGTGTGTGTGTTGGGGAAGGGAGGGCGGGTACGCGTGTGCGGGCGTCGGTGTGCGTAGGTTGTGTGTCTTGTGTAGGTGTGGACACGAACAGAGAGGGAAAATAACGCGCGAAGACGCTTATCAGCAAACAAAGGGAAAGGGGCACACACAAAAAAAAGAGAGAGAAAAGAAGTGCGCGAGGCCGAGCACCCCAAAGCGGATCGACACCGCCAACGTTTCGTGACGCCGTTCGCTCCTTTCCCTTTCCCGTCGTGACTGTCGTCGTCGTCCTCCTCCTCCTTCCCACGTCTGTCGGCGTACGAAGCACACTCACGCACAGAGATAGCAGAGGGGGGAGGGAGCGGTAAAGATGCACTGAAAACCCGTTCAACACACGCACGGCACCCAAGAGGCAAAGGCGGTGAGTCTTTCCTGCAGCCGTGCCCGCCCCCCTTCTTATCGATCGCCTCGGAGTGCTTCCGTTCGCTGTTTCGCTCACCCGCTCTCTTCCCACGCCCCCGCTCAGCAGATCACCGGATGCGTTTGCCGCCTCCGCCTGAGCCTCGAGATGTGCAAGTGGAAAAGAGGCGCAGCGCTGCGCCTGAAAAGAGATGAGCTGATAGGGAAGAGAGAGTCTTGGGTACGGAGGTGCGAGGAGTAGCACGGGAGGGGAGCCTGCGGAGGGGGGGCGCTACTTGACGCAGGGCAGAAAAGGAAAGGGCCGAAAGCTGCTCCTTACGTGGGACGACAAGAACAAGCAGACAGAGAACAGAAGACTCTCTCGGTAGACCGCAGGAGAGCGAGAAACGTCGGCGGAAAGAGAGAGAGGAGGAGGGGAGGGGGGACGGACAGACGTGCCACTGTCTGTGACTGTGGGGCTTGAGGTTAGGCAAACTGAAACGAAGACGGAAGAAGCGGCAGCAAAGAAGCAGAGCAGTCACGGCGTATGTCTGTCGGCCTGTATATGGGTGCGTCTCTTTCAGGTAAGAGACTGCGGTTATGGAAGGTTAAGTGGTTGCCGGTAGTTAGTGTATCCCCTCTGCCTTGTGCTCTTTTGTTGACGCTCCCTTTCGCCCGTTCGCTTCTCAGCCGTCGCTCTCCTCCCCCTCCCCCGGTACCTCTGCGTGTGTTCTCGCCGTGTGGTGAACGCGCAACGTGCACACACAGAAGGACGTCGAGAGCAAGTGGAATCGGCCCTCACGGGTGACTGTGGAGGTGCGTGGCGCAGCGGACCAGTGAGAAGAGATAACAGCGCTGGGTGACGCTATTCGCCCGCACGCGGAAGTGCACGTGGAACACAACACACACGCGCGCACACGTGCGCAAGACGACGCGTATAAGGAAGGCGAAAGAACAAAAAAAGAGAGAGAAGGCGAGAGCAGAGACTCTTGAGCCGATCAGGAGGCACGCGCGAGGGGTCCTGTGAAGGGTAACTTTCGCAACGGAGGACGATGTGGGGGGGAACGACGGAAAGGGCGTGAAGAAAGAAGAGAGGAGGGTAACAGGTTACTCACAACGCGATGCCGGAAAAAAAAGATTCGTGTATGGCGTCGGCACCGTTGCAGCAGCTCAGAAAAATATCACGGCAGTGGCGAGGAATTACTCACCACAGAAGCGTCGCGAAAAGGGGGGTAAAGGGGCAAGAGAAAAGGGGTGGAAAAGATGTGTCTAGCAGACCTTCTTGCACCGCTTCTCGAGGTGCGCCGTTCGTGGGTGGGGTGCCCGCTTATACCGTCACCTGGGATGTCGCCCCTTGTGCAGCCGTCCAGTAGCGCTGTGTGCCCTTTTTGTTTTGTTTCTTACGGTGTGGAAGGGGAAGGAGACGCTCTCTGCGCGTCTGTAGGCGGCCGAAGGGAGAGCTCAAGGTCTGTGCCTGTTCCCGTGATCGAATGTGCCTACCTGCCTGCCTGCCTGCCTTCCTGTGTGTGTGTGTGTGTTTGTGTGTGTATACGCGTGTGTATGTGTCCTCTTGAGGATCCGTTGCTTTAGAGTGATAAGGGAGGGGGAGGGAGACGGCCGTGGGGTTCAGGGAGAGAGACGCGCGCACATGCACACAGACACACACTTACGCAGCAGAGAGAGGAATAGAGAGAGGGGAAGGGGCGCACAGAGAAGAAAAAGAGGGAAAGGGGGAAGAAAACAGAAGGGCGACGAGAGGAAGAGCCGATACGCTGCGACGTGCGTGTACTTCAGCGGTCGGTATCCTGCGGAAGGGGAAGAGAGACAAAAAAGAGAAAAGCGCACACGCACAAGCCGAGAACGTGTTCGATCCTATCGAGTGTGTATTTATGTGTTTGGACACGCGCACGCGCACGCCAGCGGGTGAGGGTGTCACGGCACGCACAAACACAGACGCGCGCGCGTCGCGTTGGCCGTGTGATGCCCAGACAGTTGAATGTACGCACCCATTCGTGCAGGAAGGTAAATCAGTGAAAAGGGGAGAGAGGAGGAGGAAAAGAGAGCGGGGAAGAGATGCGAGGGGTAGCGTTCACGGTGTGTCGAGGCCGAGCACCATGGAGACATAGCCGCGCATGCTGCGGCGACGGGCTCTCAATCTCAGAATCCTTGTCGGCCTCGTGCGTGAGAGGAGAGGGACGTCTGCCCGAAGACGTCAAACGCAGGTGGCACTGTTGCGAGGGGGCCGACCGTATGCGTGCATGCGTGTCGGGCCACCCTCCATCACGTCTACGCATAACATCGAGAGCCAAGTATCAGCCGCGCCCCCCTTTTTTCGGTCTCCTTCCTGACGCGCTAGGGTGCCAGCGAGGATCCGCCCTCCCAGCACGAACAAAAAAATTTTTCTACCCCGGCTCTGTGCGATTTGTTCCGTTCTCCCTTCAGGTGGGGGGGCCTCGGAATCTCTTGCCCATCCGCGGGTTGTGCACCGACGTGAGGCAGGCGCGCACCTCGACACCCATTCGCACACGTAAAAGGCATATGCGCGCGAGCGTTTCGCCAAGCGGCGACCCTGTAGAAAAAAAAAGCGATGACACTTATGCGTGCGCGCCGAGGCGCCTGCGCACTGACGCATCCCACGGCTGTAGACACAGTCTTCCGTCTTGGGCTCGAACAGGCGCAGTAGCCCCCCTCCTGCTAACTAGTGAGGAGCGAGGCACAGCCTTCCTCTAGCGCCGCGTCGGGCTGCAGCAGTAGCACCACCAACAGCCATATTACTGAGGAAAGAAGGAAGCGAAAAAAAATCGATGCACACTAATAGCCAACGACGGGCTCTGTCTGATTCATTTTCGAACGCATCCCCCTCCACAAGCGCGCAGCAGTCCACGCACAACCCTTTGGCTACAGCGCAAACACCTCGCTGCCCTTCGCTCGCTCGTGGCGTGTGTGCTTCTTCACAAAGTGCGTTCTAGCCTATACGTGCCTCCACTGAGCCCACCGCGCACAATGGCGCCGGCAAGCACCGCGATAAGGGCAAGCAACGCAAGAAAAAAGGGATGCGCTTATCCAAGCGAGAGCCTATAAAGCGCTTCATTAGTCATGAAGGAAGCATTCCGTTCGTATTCAGGCAGCTCATGATGGGCGCTCTCGCATCGATGGCACTGCTGCCTTCGCGGCAGGCTGACCACCACCACAGCTACCCGCTTTTCTTTTCGCGCGTGTGTGGGGGTGGGAGGGGAGGGAGGGGGCGTCGGATATCCTCCGCCGGGCGAAAACTCGGTCCCCTTCGTCACCA
Source organism: Leishmania martiniquensis (assembly GCF_017916325.1). Lineage (NCBI taxonomy): Eukaryota > Euglenozoa > Kinetoplastea > Trypanosomatida > Trypanosomatidae > Leishmania > Leishmania martiniquensis. The sequence goes on from NC_090166.1 coordinate 676,762, forward strand.
CTGCCACCCACCCACCGTTTCTCTCTCCCTCTCTCGCAGGCTCGCGCTATGTTTCGTCGTTTATGATTGCTTTCTTTCGTATGGGCATCGCACAGAGAGTCGCAAGCACGAGATAAAGAGTTCCGGGAGACGCGCTGGATGGGCAGAGATGTGAATGGTCACGGTTTCACGGACGGGGTTGGGAGGAGGGGGCTCAGACACCGCCGCGCAGCGCCACATGGAGTGCTCTGTCTGGGAAGAACAGGGAAGCTGCTTGCGAGGCAGCAACAGCAGAGACGCCATGGGCAGTGCGGAAAGCAACAACAACAAAGCGTGAAGAAAAAAAAGAACAGCTGCACCTTCACTGCAGGCGCGAAACAAAACGAAGCAGAAGAGGGCTGTTGCGGTGAGAATGAGAAAAGGGGGAGGAGAGGAGGACTTCGTGGCATACACAAAGAGGAGCCGCGGCTGCAACAGCGAAAAAAAAATGAGAGTGAGAACGGCCATACTAAGAAAATGCAACCTTCCTCAGCGAGAAGGCGCAAGACGCGAGAATGGCCTCGTGAAGCGGCGCTGCTCCTCACGCACGGAGGCACCCAAGACACGCGCGTAGAGAGCACGATTCGATGAGCAAACGCACGCGCACCTGAGCACACAGAGAAAGAGCGAGAAGAGTACCCAACAACTGAGGAGAAACGTGTGAAAGACGCCAAGGAATCTATCCGGTAACGAAGATATGCACGTTTCAGCACACGCGGCCTCGCAAGAGAAGCTGAACGCGAGCAAAGACAACGACAGGGAAGCAATCGATATGGGCCACTGAAGAAGGGGCGGAGGTGGGGGAGGGAAACACAGGCGGTAATCCTTCGAGACGGATGGTGAGGAATGGGAGGGGGTGGAGTGACTTCGTGCGCATTCGACTCCGGTATAGTCACAAGACAACCAAAACAAAAGCGCTCCCTAGAGCACTTGCAGTTCGCGGAAGTATTTTTTTTACCGCGAGATGCGATTCCCCTCCCCCTCCCTCCTCCCCCCGCCCCCGACACACACGCACGCGCCGCGGGGAGGAGAGGGGAGTGAAAAAAGAGGTCACACGGAGCCTGTGGCTGCGGTTTTCACAAAAGAAGCCGAAGAAAACGTGACGACAGGGTGGCGAACGGGAGAGGCGCCGGTGCCAAGAGAAAGAAGCGACGAAGCGAAAATGGCGGTGTACCACAGATCTAACGAAAGGGGGGGACAGAGAAAAAAAACGCACTAATGAGCGAATGCACAGGAGGAAAAATAGCGAAACTAACCGAAGAGTCGCACACGCGTCAAAGACGCCTGCGTCTTAGCCTGCGCTCATGCGCGGCCGCCACACTCGTTCGTCCGACCGAGATGAGGTATTAGAGTGCAGGATGCGGGGAGCGGGAAGAAAACATATGGCGCGTGACTTTCTGCGCCCTGACGTCTATCGAGCGAGCAAAGACTTTACGAGGAGCACGCACAAGCGCACACACTCTAAGCAGCACACAAAGGAGAGCACAAAGTCCCGGAAGCGAATGGCCCTCGCGCACTGCAAATCTCTCGCACGGCTGTGATAGCGTCGCCCAGTGCAGCCCACACCCTCTACTGCAGTATCCACACAGACGCAGCGCACATGCGCACTCGCGCACCAGCGCACACATCTCAAAAAGCGGCACACATCCGTTAAGCGTAGCTCCCCGCGAAAGAACCCCGCAGAAGGCGCGCGCGAATGCGCTCGTTAGGAAAAAAATCTGAGGAGACGGCACAGTCAACTCAATCCGAAAGCTAAAAAAAAAATGTTGCACGCGTCCGACACACCAAATAAGAGCTTTTACATAATGCTTTTCCCCGGCATGTCCGCGTCCGCCACACGTAGGTCCCGCGTGGCGCAGATGCCGCACATGTCGCACACCCGCGCACTGTCACCCGTGGAGGTGCAGTCCCTCGCGCCCTTGCACCCGGTCGCACGCCTCACGACGGCACGGCTGTCGCAGCGGGCGGACCTCGCCGCCTTCCCTCCCCATTCCCACCGGTGTGGCCGGAGGGCCGCCTGCAGGGGTGGCTTGGCCGCGAGTGCAGCGGCAGGCGGGGGGCGCTGCCATGCCTCGGTGGCCGCAGCGGCGCTCGCCCCGCACGTGAGCCCGCCCTCCGTTGACCGCAGGGGGCCTGGACGCGTCGATAAGGGCTGAGCCGTCGACACAATGCGTACCGGGTGGGTGCGAGCGCCAGCACAACCGAACGTCTCCTCGCCAGAGCGCCTGTCCGCACCTGTCTGCCGGCGCCGAAAGAGTCGGCAGCCGCGCCGCGAAGGCGAGCTGCCAGCTGCTTGGCTTCTCGACCGCCGCCCTCTGCTACCCTCCTCCCCCCTCACCCACACACACATGCACAGACACCCGCACGCACGAGTGTGTATGTCTCTGTCTGCCTGTCCGTGTGCGTGTGTGTAAAAAGGGAAAACGAGAACAGAAAGAGCCAGAACGATACGGAGGACTTTGAAACGGAGAGCTAAGGCGGTTCACGGAGGGGGGAGGGGACGAGCAACACATACATCAGCGGCAGTGGCCTGCATGTCGGCCACCCTGGAATGAAGAGGAGATGAATCACTGAAGATGAGACAGAGCCCCTCTCCCTCCTTTCCACAGAAAATCGCCGGCTTGCAGATCTGATTAGTGCCAACATCACGTGCAACAGAGAGCGCCATGCCAGAACGCGTCGACGGAGCGGCCAAGACTCACGAGCCGAGCCTCTCGCCCTCATTGATTTGGAAAGCTGCTGGCGTCGAGCCGTATGCGTGCGGCGGCGGCGGCAGTGGAGGCTGTGGGAAGTATGGAAGAGCAGATGTCGAAGTGCCATCCTCGTACACGCCACTGCTATACCCATGACCACCACCACCCGCGTTGGGCGGCGGCTGCTGTTGGTGGAACACGCTGCGAGTAGGCGCAGGCAAGCCCCCTCCAATACTGCCTCCGCGTCCGGCACTCTTATCCGGCTGCCCTTGACCTTGCACCAGGCGCCCCTGGCCGTCCTGATAGTGATAATGGGGAGTGCCGCCATACAGCTCCTGTGCAGAGGTGCCGGCGTTTTCGTATTCGCCCATGGAGAAGAAGAAGCCCTGCGTCGTGCCATCGGCGGCAGCGTTCTGGTAAAAGTCGGAGTAGTGTGATGTCTGCACGTCTCCGGCGGCTTCATAGAAAGATGCGTAGGACGCGTGTTGCCCCTCTCGTAGCTGATCGACGCGGGAGAAGTCGCCCGCATCACCGGCAGCGCGCTGCGACGGGCAGCAACTTGGGCGCTGAGAAGTCGCCGGGCTGCTCCGGAGCCCAGCCGGATCGCCTCCGCCTCGCAAGTGGTATGTATCGTGTCCGATACCGTTGGCGTGGTGCCCAAGACTGGCTGGAGAAGAAGCGCTAGCGTTGAAGTCGCTCACGCTGCCGTAGCGGTTGTCGAGCGCGTCCGCCAAGAAGTCATGGGCCCCGTTGCTGCCGACTCTTCCGCCGTCAGCGCCGCCCTGTGAGTAGGCTGAGCACACGGCAGCAGTCGGTGCCGGTGTGGCAGAGAGGGAGCGAGCATTCGTGTAGGGATTATGTGAGATGCGCTGGCTCGCCCGCTGCACAGGGGACGAGGGCCCCCCCTTACTGCTCTGGCCCTGCAACGGAGGAGCGGCAAAGGCGCTGGCGGTGCTGCGGCCTGAGGACAACTGCTGACCTGCCGTCGGAGTTGCCGCTTGAGGCGTCCCGTAGGACCTGTGTTCCAGCGCAGCTCGGCCGTCACTCGTCAAGACGTTACCAGTCCTGCGGTGGGTACCGCTTGTCTCCTCTCGCATACGTTCGAGTCCACCAGAAGGTGAGACGCCCATTGCCCCGTAGCCCATTGGCGACAGGGCGGAGGCGTCAGGGGCGCCAGCGTCACCACCAGCGACGTTGCACGAGCCGCCAAGGGCACCGCTGCTGGCCCTATAACCACCTGCCAGCGCTCCTCCGTTAGCCCCGCTGTAAGAAGACTGGCGGGCCATCGATGGCTTCCGCTGCATGACACGCACGGTGATGCTGTCTGCCTCAATCACATCGGCGGTGACCGTGTCGCGGAACGAGCCGGAGCCGGATGCCAGCTGAGGCGAACGTGGAGGGGGAGCCTGAGCCTGCTGCAGATGTTCCTGCTGTTGCTGCTGCTGAAGATGCCGGTACACTTGCTGTGGGCCATGACGCGTCTGCTGCATGCTGCCCGACTCATCTGGATGATGGACAGCCGCCTTGAGCGCCGGAGCCGCCTGACTCGACTTGCCGCAGTCGCCTACCGTCTCTCCTCTACTGTCAACCGTTTCGGCAGTGCGGTCTTTGGTCATGACTGCCGGCCGCGTGTTGCCGCCGGCGGAGCTGAGAGGCGAAGGATCGACAACATCCGGAGCGAACGACGCAACTGGCGGGGCGCGATGACCCCCGTTCGCGTGCGCACCCCTTAGCGCCTGGACACTCAGCTTCTGCAGCGTCGGCTTCGCAACTGGTACAGTCGCGGATGCGGTTGCAAGAAGGGTGTTGTGGTGACTACGACGAGGAGGATAGTCGTGCGTTGTGCGCCGCTCCGCCGCGTAGCCCACCCGGTCACCTTCCCCATGAAAGGAGTGATTCATCGGCTGCGGCGGAGGCGGAGCGGGCACCGACAGGGGTGAGAGCATCGGAGTGAGAGGCTGCTGCTGGAGGTGGTACGGTTGGTGCTGGTTACCACTGGCAGCACGCGCCATAGAAGACTCCGAGAGCGACGCTATAGCCTCCTCTTGGCCCTGCCCACGCCCGAGAGGTGCCGTCGGCGAATTCGGGGCGTCCTGGCCGGGGGGCATGGCGCCACAGACGCTCGGCGGTGGCGCGTAGGACAGAAGCGTGCAGTCGGTGTGCCACGAACCACTCGCACGGCTGCTGGCTGGCGCGCTCACGTTAGATGGCGAAAGCGTCTGAGAGCGCAGCCGCTGCAGCTGTTGCTGCGGTGTGTGGGGCAGCTGCAGTGCAGATGGGCTGCAGACTTCCCTGTAGAAGCTACTCGTCACGTGCACCGGTCCACTCTCTGTGGCGCTAGAGTGCGCTCTGTCGGCGGATCGGAAAAAAACGCCATCAGCGGTATCGGTGAAAAGCTCTGCCCCGCCGCTGGGCGTCCCTTTGCCTAAGCTCACCCCATCGGCACGGTGGCTGCGGTAGCCTGTCGAGTGGCGCTCCGGCTGGTAGTTGCCGCTGCCGGCAGGGGTGGCAGGGTTGCCGCTCTGGAGAAGCGCAGCGCCGTCGAAGTAAAGCGCACTCGCTGCATTTGACGTCGCGGGCACCTCCCCTCCGGTGACTCCTGCGGCGCTCGGCAAAGAGCTGCCGTTGTAGCCGGCGGCGATCGCCTCTTCCTCGCGGCCACCCGCCATAGAAGAGCGGCCAGCGGGTGCGCAGTGGGCATCGCACCCGCCGCCACCGTACGGGCCCGGGAGACCGTAACCAAGTCCTCTATGCTGCTGTTGCAGGGGCTGCGGAGCCTGCAGCAGCACCTGCTGCGTCGGCATGGCGTGGTGAAGAGGAGCGCCACCTCGGCACTGCTTCTCTTGCAGATACTGCTGAGAAAGCCGCTGCTGTCGAGGCGCTGCCGAAAGGTGCGGATGCGGCTGCTGAGGCTCCATCAAGGGGTCATAATGAGCCGCAGGCACCCCGCCACTGCCACCGGCGCCGCACCCCATGATAGGGCACATCGCTTGATTTGCATAGCATGCGGGCCCGCAAGTGGATGCGCCGGCGTCGCTGTGGCCGCCATTGACTCCACAGCTGCTATTGTGCAGCATCATAGCCGACGACGGAGTCCCGTCACCGTGCTGCATCACGGGGTTGTACTGCTGCTGCTGAAGCTCGGATGTGGCGCGCTCGCTGAACACAGCCGTCGCCCCCAGGCTGCGCCCACCAGCCATACCCCAGGCTGCCTCTCCACCACTATGGAGCGCGGCACGGTGCGCAAAAGCAGCCGTGGCGGCCGCAGGCGACGGGTGCGACAGCAGCGGCGCGGAGCCCGGGATGCGCACAGTGACGCCGTGGAAGTACACGTAGCCGTCGTGAGAGAAGCGCCACTGCCGGAAGCGACGCGTGCGCAAAATGTCCGGGTAGTTCTGCAGAAGGTCCGGCTCCACCAACTCCTCGTCAGCAGGGTGCAGAGGGTGTAGCGCGTGCCCCGTGGTGAGCCAGCCGCCGCCTGGCTGCTGGCGGCACATATGCCCAAAGCGCAGCAGCACCTGCAGCACGGGCTCTGGGAAGCGCACCCACTTCGTGTCCGTGCCGCAAGTCTCGCGAGCGCGACTCCCGACGCGTCGCATCCACGACAAGATCAAGTCCTCCGTCGTCAAGCTGTCGTCCACATACCAGTAGCCGTACCGTGAGGTCCCTGAGGCCGCGTTGCCGCCCCCGTGGCACCGACTGTGTGGGGTGCCACTGCCTGAGGCGTCCCTGTAACACCTGTCCACCTCGGGGTTCGGAGGCCCACCGCCGTATGATGCGAAGCGAATCTTGTCGCCTGCGCGCAAAATGCGCTCCGGCTCATGCACGAAGATGGAGACAGCCCCCTGCGCTCCCGGAGCACTTGGCGACTGCTGCGGTGCACGCTGTGTGCCATTCGTCTCGGCAGCTGCGCCGTCACCATCCCCACAGGCCCCAGCATTCCCGCAGCCTGCCGCTGCCAGGGCCCGCCTCCACCGCAACGATCCGAGCGCCGCCATCGGACTCCAGTTCAACACGCTGTCCGGTTCAGCGTTGCCTTGTGCATCGACCGACTCGATCAGCAAGCGCGACGTGTTCTCCCCTGAGGGGTCAGAAGCCGTCGACTGCCGGCCTCGCTGCTCTTGATGTGTCAGCTGCACCAAGTCGCGAAACGCCACGCCGTCGAGCTCTGCAGAAACGGTGTACACATCCACCTGAAACAGCACAGACGAGGGCGCCGAAGAGAATGAAGACGGCTTGTGTCGCTGCGGATGGTGCTGCTGCGGTGCAGATGTGTCGGTGCTGTGGCTCGGATGTGTAGCCTCTCGGTTGCAAGAGCCGTTTGCGGCTGTAGCCGTGCAGTCAGGCATGATGACACCGTGGAGCGGGAGCAAGCGCCCCCGACGCCGTTCGATCGAGTTACGCGGAAGGACACCAATCAGCTCATCAGGCGTATTTTCCAGCTCCATTGCCTGTGCCGCCCATGACGCGTTGTCCCGCTTCATCGGCCACAGCGGCACCATCGAGAAGCCGGTCCCGGAGGAGGAGTACCGCAGCGCATTGTTATACATATTCTCAAGAGCCTCCGGGGTGTGCGTCTCTACGCTCGCCACAGCACCGTCCCTCTCCTCCTCGCCTGCGCCGCAAGTCTCTGCAGCCGCCGCTGACTTTGTGTGCGCTCGCAGCCTCGCTGGTGGCCGCAGCTCGCCGCGGTAGGTCAGCGGAGGGGGTGCGGCAGCCGTCAAGGTGACACAGAGCGCCTCAACAGAGTCGTGCAGCGGACAAAAGCTCAGCTGATTCAGCGCACGGGCGACTGCGACGCGGCTGAGCCGGAACACCACCAGGCCGTGCGACGCGTAACAGCAGAATCCGACCCGCCCCAGTCGCTCTCTCTCAGACACCCTCTGCGGGCCCTCAGCGATTGCCTCGGGGTCGAGCGAAAGAGGCACAGCCGCAGACTTGCCATGGCGTTCCGCTGCAGCGGCCTCTGGTTGTCGATTGCCGTCCGTCCCCAAGGCGGTAGAGAGCGGAGCGCCGGTGGTGCCGACCCGAGAAGGCATCGGCATACTCTGGAGGTGCGGTAGCGCAGTGTTGCCCTCACCGCCGTCGCAGTCGTTTGGCGGAGAAGGGCCAGAATCTCTCCGCCTCCCTCCTCGAGCAGAATCGCTGCCTGCGCTGTTTCGCGCGTCCGTCCTTCTTGACATCGCGGCCATGTTTCGCTGACGCTGCGCTGCCTGGAAGTCCTCCAGCGCCGGCGGGGTCGGATACATGTTGTGCAGCTCCGTCAGCATGCAGCGAATCTGCCTGCAGAGCTGCAACTGCGGAATGTTCGAGAAGCGGATGAGGAAGCAGTTGGCGAGGTCGCCAAGAGCCGACACCTCCGAAGTACCCCCAGAGAGGACTTCCATGAAGGCCTTCCAAGCCGGTTCTGCTCGCAGGCGTTCCACTGCTGCCTCATTGGTCTGCTCGGAGTGATCCCCAGACGCCTCTAAATCTGTGGAGGCGGCTTCGGATCCGGCGCCACCTCCCGCGCACGTCGCCACTGCCCTGTCGGACGAATCGCCCAAGACGCATCGTCGCATACCGTGAGCGAAGAGACGGCACAGCGCGAAATACGTGTGGCACTGCTCCTTGTCCCCCACCTGCTTCTCGAAGAAGACGGTGTTCACCAGAGTCGACGATGGGACGCCGTGCGGTGCAGCGCGGCGCAGCACCGTTTGCATCCGCGCCTCTCGCGACAGCGATTTCTGTGCCGCTGCAGTGGTGCCGGCCGCACTATCACGGTCACCAGAGAGACGCACAGTGGGAGCAAAGAGGGTGTGGCGCAGAATCTCCTCCACAGTCCAGCAACCGTACATGCCCACCACACGCAGCTCCGCAAGGCCGAGCGGGGTTTGCGGTACGCTGACCTGCACCCATGGCACTGTCAGCTCATCATTGCTGACTTGACACTGGCGGGTTCGGTCGACTAATTGGGACTCATCCACAGCTACGCGCACACTGTGACCGCACACTATCGTCGAGTGCGACTCCCTTTGCTGTAGCAGCTGCTGCTGCATTTCTCCTGCTCCACATGCATGGGTTGGCCCTCGACGACGACTAGGGCTGCCGCCGGCGCCGGCAGCCGCCTTGTGATGACGCTCGTTGTGTGCAATGTAGTACGTGTACCGGTACTCGTGTGCCGGCATGCAGCGTCGCACGAGAACGATGGCGCATGGGACAGGGCGCAGGCGCTGACGCTCTTTTTCTGCGTGATCGCTCCCCCCCGCGCCACTCCCCTTGTCTCTTGAGGGCGTCGCCGTATCAGACGCTGTGGCGCCGCAGATGGCGTCGCGCAGCTCCTGATCTGTCTCGTACACCTTCGCCTCCTTTGCTGTGCCGACGACGAGGTCGTAGAACTCCTCGCGGGTGGCAAAGGGCACGCGAGTGTGTAGAGACTCCGACGATGCGGCAGCACGGCACCTCATGTCAGCGTCGCCGCCCTGCAAGGCGCGCAGCGCCTCTTGCAGCTGCGCCCGCGCCTGTGCACAGCTCTCACTCGTCGACGGATGCCCCGCGGAGAGGCAGGCGGCCTGAATGTCAGTCATGTTGCGCGCTGCCAACCCTGAAAAAGACTCATACGCCGCCGTGGGGTCGGTCAAGGCGCCAGGAGACCACGTGTGATCGAGTTGGAAGTGGTACCTCGGGTTCTGCTGCTGGCGCGCATGCCACAGCTGACGAAAGAGCACACAGTCCGGGGAGGGAAAGAACTCCGCGATGAGGGGAAGCACGCGGTGCTCGTAATAGTACACGTACAGCATCTTGCCCTGCCTCAGCGCCCCTGTTGCAGGGGTCTCCGCTGGCAGCGCTCCCGTGCCGCGGCCTCGACTCGGAGCTTCGGTGCCTTTAGCAGAGCCTCGGCGGCCTCCACGGCTCGCTGCCACCGCCGCGGTCGCCTCTGCAGGATCGTCGATGAATACAGCATTCGAGTTGGCCTCCATGATCTTGTGCGCAAGTTCGGCTGTCGGCATACCGTGCAGCAACGCTGTCGGGACCGCTGCACCCCCAGCCAAGCCGGGCACCACATCACTGCCGAACACTCGTTCCGTGCGATTCGTCTTGTACACATAGTTTTCAGCGGCGCGGCTGATGAAGGGTAAGACGCGGGGCTGCGAGGTGGCTGCCGAAGTCTCGTAGAGAGACTCCCGGGAGGGCACCAGACCCATGATTGCAGCCGAGGATGCGTCAGTGCAGACCTGCACGAAGCGCCTTTGTCGTGCTCCCAAAGAAAAAAATGCGCCCTCCGGTAGAGAAAGCAAGAGAAGATTCGCGCCTAAACGAGGCGGGCGTGCGCGGCACGCCCCCCACAGGAGCCTCCCTCAGCACCCCTACCTGCGATCGCGATACCACTTGTGAGGTCGTGCGTACAGTTACCGTGACTTTTACAAGGCAGGAGAACGGCCACGGCCAGCGTGCACAGGAGATAGACGGACGCGCACACGCAGCCACAGCCCCACAACAGATATGCAAATATACACGTAAGGGAGGAGTACACACAGAAAAAGAGGCGAAGAGATTCAAAAGAAAAATTCACTGAGAGAGCCCTGCCAAGACAGAATATATAAAAATGCCACTAAAACGGATCTCTTTTTTTTATTGTTCGATCAGCGTGTCTCGTCTACAGCCCGTTGGCTGACGTGACTTCGAGTCGCTGCAGAGCGCCAGCGCAAAGAGCCGCACTGAACAATACGAACCTCTCGTAACACTCGGAGAAAGTTAAAACACAAAGACAGACAGGCACACGCACACACACACACAGAGAGAAGAGAGATGGGTGCCAGCCCTTTTTGTGTAATCGTTTCTGATGTACCTCTTACCGTTCGTTTTCTCCTATTCTCTGTTGTCCCTCTGTTCCAGCTCGTCTGCTCTGTGCGCTCGCCGACAAGCCGCAGTCGCGTACCGACGGAGAGGCACTAAAAAAAAAACAGCAAAGAATGGTAAGCAAAGAGAATACACACACACAGACACACACACGCTTAAACAGAAAATCGATTACGAACACAAAATGAGCCTCTCTGCACTCCGCCACGTCACGCCGCACCGATGGCACAAACGGCAACACACGGAGACACTTCTGCGTTTCTTTTTTTTGTTGTTACTCTTTGTGTACAGTACGTTGTGTGTGTGTGTGTGTGTCTGTGTGTGCTCTTTCTGATAATTCTCGTGGAGGGAGGAGGGAGGAATACGCGAAGGCTGCAGCAGCGTGGTAAACGCCACAGCAGCAACGACGACGGTAACAACGAAACAAAAAAAAAAGGATGAGAAGATGAAAAAAAAAGACACAGAGGGGAGGAGGGGGGAGAAGGAATAGAAAGGGGGCAGTCCAGGAGGGCGGTGCGATAAATGAGAGAGCCTAACAGTAGAGAAAGAGGGGAGGGGGCGCGAAAGTACCGTGTCCGTTGTGTTGATATATATATATACTGCTTGGGGGAGGGGGGCGGTGTTCTTCTCCTCACGCTGCTACAATGTGTAGCTTGATAGCCACGTCGGGGTCACTCCCCTTGTTTTGTGCGCTGCCTCGAGGCTTGGGATGTTGGCGTACGTGGCCGCTGTTTGTTGTTGCCGCCCTCTCGCTCTTCGCCGCAGTTCAGCACCTCTTACTCTGAGTTAAGGGGGCGAAGACGGCTGCGACGAAATCCCACGCACAAGAGAGGACGAAACAACAACGGCGAAAAAAATTCAGATCTGCTGTCTTGAATGGAGTCACGGCAAAGGGAAAGGGAAGGAGAATGGATGGAGCGTTTAAACAACAACTAAAAAAGTGAAAGAAAGTACCCTTCCATATAGCGCACACACGCACACGTGTGTCGTAGAGTGGGGGAGCCGCAGGTGAGCGTAACAGCGGACGCGCCGCTTGACCGTTCCCCCTCCCTCTCAATCCTCCTCCACTCCTTGCGTTCTCCCCCTCCCTCTCTCTCCCTGTATGCGGTGAGGAGAACTGTGCAATTTGGATAGAATGAAGGCGAAATATAGAGAAACAAAAAAATGTATGATGTCGGAGGGATGCGTACGCCTACGCAGCAGCAGCCTCTTGCCGTTGAGGGGAGGATGCCGACGTGCACTTGTGTCAACGAGTGAATTTGTGTTCACGTTCGGAGGGAGGGCGAAAGGAAAGGGGGAGGGGAGCGGAGCGGAGGTGTCCACTGTGTACAGAATGCAGTTGACGTATAATCGAGGTGCGGCACTTGAATGGGATAGAGGCGTGAAGGGGGATGAGGGTGGGTGGGGGGCCAAGAGAGGATGCGAGCGTATGGGGGTCAGCAAGGCTTCAGGAATGGTGCGCTCGCAGCAGCGATTCATTCACCGCTTTCCCGAGAGAAGAGGGGTTTCTGCCAGCAACGGGTGCGATCGTCGTTACGGGGGGACCCCACAGGGTTGCAGAGCCTCCCTTCATCAAATCTAGCACACACATCCTTGTTGCCGCCACCTCGGCCCTCGCCCACAGAGGGGGCCTATATGAGCCAGAGTAGTGCGGAGAAATCAGCGGCTCGCCCCACCCCCACGAGCAGCGCAGGCCACCATTGTGGGGTCTTCGCCTCTTCCAGCCAGATATCAGCATCGCGGAAGGATTTTTCACAGATGCGCGGCATGCAGAATAGGAATGCGCGGAAACATATGGCTGCAATAGAGGCGCCATGGGGCAGCCTGGCGTCGTGCGCAAGCGCCACAGGCGGCAGCGTATATGCATGTTCAGATATGTACGTGGTGCGAAGAGCGGAAAGTCCACCGGAAACCGAAAAAAATCGAGCCACACGCCTCATGCTTGCCATGAAGCTGGCAGCCACAAGCGCGCCTCTCACCCCCTGCTATGTGCTTCTCATTCACAGCCCGACTGAGGGGTCCTGGAGAAGTGAGATCAGCCACCACAGACCGCAGCCACCACCGTCAGGAGTCCAGGCGAGGAAGAGTTCTGCCAGAGCACGCGCTTCAGCACGTAGCCAAAAGAGAGAGAGACTGAAAGATTCGTTCCTGTGATCCACAGTGAAGAGGCCACAGCAGACTCTTTTGCTTTCTGCTAAACAAGTTAAGGCGCCCTACGCCCTCGATGGGCGCCGCCACGGTGACTCGACCAGCGAGACGAAATAAATGCCGGAGTCGACGACAGAATCGTCCTCCGCATGTCTCCACATTAGTATGGCAGGGGCGAAAAAGAAGATCGCATGTCTTCCCCCATCTCCCACTCAAACACATACGCATACGCACATACGCTTTCACTTCGCCCTCGCGTCGGTCCTGCAACGGGGAAACAAGCAAAAAAAAGACTAGTGGAAGGCACCCCTGGAATCGCACACGCAGAGCTCCCCAGACGACCGCCCCCACGGCCTTGCCAGTCGTGGAAACACGTGAGCGAGCCGATTCGGGGGAATGTGATGAGCGAAGCCGAATCACCGAATGTCCAAACGAAAAAAAAGAACGAATGCACGTCATATAAAGATAAATACGCAAACATATGTGTGCACGCTCCACACAAGCACACACACACTGGCAGACAGACATACATGAGCTCGCACTGCATTGGTGCGACCCTGGATGAACAAGGCGCCGTCACTAGCCATCTCTTTTATGTGAAAGCGATCGCAAGCTTACAACGAAGGGCGGCCGTCTCCGCACGTGCCAAAGGGGGAGGTCTGCGGCTCCATTGAGCCGCCATTGCCTTCAGTGTGACAGCAGCAAACGTATTTTCGCTGTTGTTGCTGTTGCTGCCTATCTCCGCCTCAACGTATCCATTTTCGGTCATGGCGCGCCAGTCAAGCCTTCGCCCGACCTCCCATCGGCCCGTCTCACGCGGGTGCCGCCGCCTGGTGCTGCGATACAGCCGTAGCGACACGCGCAACAGCCACGTACCGACACGCGCAACAGCCACGTACCGACGTCATGACCTGCGCACGGTCCGTGCCTCAGACTCTACCCGCACCGCACCACTCACAGTTTGCCTCGCAGGTCGACTCGCAGCCGCACCCGCCGTGCCGGTTACGGCAGGCGCGTATCCCTGCCAACTCACTGAAGCTACCTACACGAGTAGGCAGCGTGAAGAGCGAGTGGGATGCGTTCCATTCACATCGATGCTCTGCCTATCGTGTGAATGACGCGCACGCGTCCAGTGCAGCAAGTCACACCGACGTGGTGTCAGGCAGGCCTTGGTCGCTGACAACAGCAGCAACGCATCGATGCAGACTCCCTATGCCGTAAGCACTCGACCTCGTCACCTACGGAAGTAGCTCGGCAATCGCAGAGATGGAGGAGGCGGGGGGCTGCTGATCGGCTTCCTCCCAAAGTGGGAAGTGAGGCCTTCGCAGTAAGGCACTGAGAGGTGCGTGTCCCTCCGCCATCGGGGACAAGGAATGAGGAAGCGATAGTGATAAGCGCAGAGGATTATTTTGCTGTACGCACAAGCGCATGCGCTGGCATACATGTCCGCTGGCGCTCCATAGTTCCGCGGCACGCGCCCCCACACACACACACCCACGCACGTCCTCGCACGCCGAGGCAGAGAGAAATGGGGAGGTCAGACGGAGAGCGAATGAGCGCAAAAGCGGCCTGAAGAGGAAGAGGAAGGGAGGGGGAGAGGTGAATGTATGGCTGAGAGCTGTTCACATATCCGCTGCAGTGGGGCATGCCCGAGACACGACCACAGCATTGCCGAAGCATGACGACGAAGAAAAAAAATACTCAGAAAGGAGGGGAGAGAGAAAAAGGAGGGATGGCAGGCGCCCCATCAGTGCTACAGAGAAGCAGAAACGGGCCGCTCCGCGACATCTTCTGTGAAAAGGACAAACGCACACGCATATATGTATATACGTATATACAGTTATATTTACAGGTGTGCAGAATTCTGTTCGATAGCCGGTATCAGGGGTAATCTCTTATTTACTTACGTCCCTCCACGATGAGTCTCGTCCCGTCGCCGCGATGAGGAAAAAAAAAACGGGGGAGTGGAAGCGGCCGCGAAACAGACGCAGGAAAACGAGCCTGCAAAAGAGAGGGGAGGGGGAGGGGGCATAACACGAGCCTCGCTGCGCTCAAAAATGTGGACGTAACGGAGCAGTCAATCACAAGCTTTGCGCTGCGATGATGACCAGCACGGTGTCAGTCTTAGAGAAGCTATATGGGGTGCTAAGCACATACCTGTCGGCCCCGTACACCGGAGAAGTGGGAGGCAGCGCGGACGGCCTGGAGGCGACGCTTGCGCGACACCACTGCCGCATGAAACGCAAAGGGCGATGCGAGAAAGGGAGGGGGGTGGGTGAAGAGAGAGGGAGAGGGACGACAAAAAGCGCAGTCATGATGGTAATAAAAACAAAAAAAGAAGAGAAAGTGTCGGTAAGGGCCTCAACTGGGAGGGGGGGCTCAGAGGTCAACGGAAAAAGAAAAAAGAGGGACAGTGTGTGTGTGTGTGTTGGGGAGGGGGAGAGGGGGCACACACCGCATGCGAGCGAGGCTGTCTCGGGAAGAAGGGAGAGAGGGACGGGAGAAAAACAGCAGAAGGCATAACGTAGAAACAACAAGAATGATAAAGGAGTCCACCACGCAACAGGTTCACGCGCGGAGACGTGCACTCATCGCTGAAACGCAGCCGGACAAGAAAAAAAAGGGCACTCCTTTTTTAGGAAAGTGCGCATGCCACTGCAGCGAGGAGAAAGTACGGAAGAGGAGCGGCCCACGCCCCTCGGAGAGAGCCGCTCAGCAACAGAGAGAGGGGAGAAGGGGGGGCGCAGGAAGGAAGAAGCCACGAAAACCATTTAAGGAGTAAGCGCATGGGCGCACACCTACCGCGCCCGTCTGGGAAGGGAAAAGATTGTCTCCTCCTTCTCAGAAGAGCGGCAGCGGCAGCGAAGAAAGAGGCGAATAGGCGCTGAAATCCAATGCGGAGCTTGGCGCGCGAGAATATGAAGAAAACGCACAGGTGAACTCTTCGCCCGGGGAATGTCAACCGCGCCCACGCCAGCGCATGAGCGACGCGGGTGTGCAGGAGATGCAGCAGAGATCATCACACACACCGCCCTCTCGCTAGCTGCATTGCGTGAGCCGCATCGAGCGCTTGACCTTAGGCCTGGCCCCAGATGTCCATAAAGAAAGAAAGAGCGAGCGAGAGAGAGAGAGGTCCTTCAGATGGTAATAAGAGGTCCTTCACTATCACCTTTTGGTGGCGGGCGAAACTGTAGTCCTCGTGACGGCGCTCTATTTTCTCGGCAGGCCTCGCCAGTCCCACCGCAGCTTTGTCCTGCCATCCGAGTCTTTCACCTCCTGTACGTATGCCGTCACTTGAAGTACCGGGGGCTGAGGCGATGCCGCAGCCCCGCTCGCACTGCCGACCACTAGCTCCGCTTCAGGGGCTCCCTTCCCGCCCTGGGCCAGCGAGTGCAAGGGCCCGAGAACGCCTTGATCGCAACTAATCTGGTACTGGCCCAGCTGCTCCTCCTTCGGCCAGTGCTGCAGCGTCTCCACGCCAGCCGCAGGCGCCGTTACCCTCGTCATCGACTCGGGAAAGAGCATGTCAGTCTCTCCCAGCTCCTCGCAGCCGGTGTAGTCGACCAGCCCGTCCGAGTAGCCACCTGGGCCAAATCCATGAAGAGAAGGAATGCCGTTGCCAGCAGCACCGTCATCGTCCAGGGCAAGCCGACGCTGCCATTGAAAGGGCGCGCGCGCCTCAGCCTTTGGCAAACAGCCGCCGCCTGCACCACCCGACAGGCGGCGCTGCAGTGCCTGTGGAGGCTGAAACTGCTGGGACGAGTGCTCATAGGGTGTGTTCACGTACCTCTTCGCTTGCTGCCGCGCACACGAGCGCGGCATACCCCTGCCTGAGAACGACTGACCCCCATAGGCATCGTCGCTCTCGTACCCGCCTCCCAGTTCGTCGAGCGTAGCCTTGTCGCCGCTGCCCATAGGCGGTGCGACGGCTGTTCCATCGCTGTGGTTGAGCCGCTTGCTTGACGTGTCCGCTCCGCTGCCGGCGTGCGCGTCAGCGCCGGACTCGTTCCGAGCAGAGCTACCAGTGTCTGACAGCGCGCGGGAATGGCGACCTCCACTCACAGGTGGAATAGCGTTCGAGACGGGCACGCCGTTCTCGTACGCCTGACCTGTCCTCAGAGAGAGGACCATGCGGCGCTGGCGCACCGTGCGCCTGCCGCCGACCAAATGCAGGTTGCTCATCGTGGAGTGCGACGATCCCGCGGTGCGGTACGTCTCACCGCTCCGGGAGCTGAGGCCGCTGTAGGAACGACTATTCGCATAGTGCTGCGACGCGGCAGAGCTCACATCCGCCTCCGACATCGGGTCCACGGCGCTCCTAATCACGTCGCCACCAGCGGAGGCCGCCGCCACCGCTGCGGGCGCGTTCTTCTCCGTGTCCGAGCTCTTGTTGCGACGGTTTGAGGAGTTGCGATTCCCCGCGTTGCTGCATCCGCGCCGGGTCGCTCGCACGAAGTTTGGAACGAGCCCGATCGTGTAGAATCGGCCCTGATGCTCGAATTCCCAAAGATAAAACCCGGGTGCAGTAGCCTCGGGATGCGCGGACGGGGTGGTGTTCGCATCCGCGTCTCCCTCGGCATGAACGACGCGCTGACCACCGATGTCAGCGGGCGAGGCGCGTGAAAGGGCTTTGACGTTTGATGTTGTGAGTGGAGAAGTGCGCGCCGTACCATCTTTCGCGCCCTGCGCCGCGGGTGTGGCGGTGGTGAGTGGCGGATGAGTTGAGGGCCCCGCATTGAGAGCCGACGTCTGAAAAGATGGAGTTGCCTTGAGCTGAGTGGCCGTATAGTAGTCTAGCGGGTACGAGTTCACCCAGTGGCTGTCTGAGGTGTCCGCCAGACGGGCTTGCACATACAAGTTCTTTGACCACGACAAGATAATGTCCGAGACCACCGCCGTCGGCCGCGGCTCGCGCTCTCCGGGCGCGCGAACGCAGATGCTGTAGTCCCACTCGTCTTCCGGATCTGCATCATAGAAATCTATTGCCAGGGCCTCGTGGCCGGACAAGTCTTGCGCCACAGCCCAGTCCGCTTCGACGAAAGCACCGGTGCTGACCTCCACAGCCCGCTCGAGCACCGTTGCATGGGGGTACACTGCACTCCCGACCGTCAGCTGATTCGTTCCCACAACGCAGACCACCTTCACCGTCTCAGCGCCGGCCCCCGCAGCGGCAGGTGCGCCTCCGTCGGTGCTCCCTTTGGCGCCGCCGCGAGACCCACCGCCCACCGTGCTCCCGCCGCCGTGACCGAAAAGTCCGTCGCCGTCGGCCCTACTCTTCAGCAGCGCCTTCACCTCCGCACTCGCCGAGGTTGGCAGCGGGGCAGCGTGGATGGCGGCAGAGGGGAAAGCAGCGCTTGCGTCCACCACCACGGCAGATCCAGCATCGCCGACAAAGCCGGCAAACAGACACGCCGGCGTCGTCGGCGAAGGGTGAAAGTCAAGCTTCACGAAGCACTCCGCCATGAAAGCGCACAGCTCCGACGCAATCGCGTCACTCATCTCGGCCGCCAAATGATGCGCCGCGATGCGTATTCGCCGCAACGCTCGCGCCAGTCGCCGTGTCCACTGCAACTCAGCGCACCGCAGTCGCACCTCGCGCAGAAAGCATAAAGAGGGCACGTCCATCAAGAAGCATGCGAAGCGCGTACTCGGCAAAGGCGGATTACCCGGAAGTCCGGCACGACGGCACTGATCCACGTAGAGAAATGCTGCTTGGAACAACGCACGGCCAAGATGCTGCTCGCCAGCGGACTTGGAGATGAACGCGACGAGCTCGTACTCGGCGGGCTCCTCGCGGGTGCCGGCGCACTTGCCCTCCCCATCGCTCCCGGCGCTCTCCGCCGGCGGCCGAAGGAAGGCTTCTGCACAGGCCCGCGCCCGCTCTTGCCGCGCCGGCACCAGTCCGACAAAGCCGACGACCATAAAGGAGCAGTGGGGCGCGAACACCACACTGCCGTGCGGGGCGCCGCAGCGGTGGGCATTCGCCGCCGGCGACGCGCCCTCCCCCTCTCTCGGAGGGGGGGCGATAGAGCTTGTCGGGTACTCGAAGCAAATCGCGCACGGCGTTGGCCGAATGGACGGGCCCTGCCGATACGTCCTCGACGGCTGTGTCGATGCCGGACCCTTCCGCGACGGCCCGAGGGCCCATAGACGGCGCGTGAGCTTCTGCTGATCGTACGCTTGCTGCATATCCTCGTTGGTCTCGTACAGGTCCTCCTCGTAGCAGCTGACGGTAGCCGCGTAAAAGGACTCGACTGTCGGGTAGTAGAGGTCTTGCGGCAGCTCGTTCATCTTTCCCCATGACTCCTTTCGGCAGTAGAACTGTATGCCCGGCTCTCTGTAGGCATTGTACAGCTGCTGCACAAACGGCAGCGAGGCCGGTGCCGCGTCAAGGCATAACTGCCCAGGGCAGTAATCGCGCCGCGAGCTGCGTGACGTGCTGGAGGTGTTAGTATCCGTGTGGGAGCTGTGACTGCTGGAGTTGGAGGAAGTTCGGGAGTCGGGCCGTGTCGCCGGATCCGGTTGTACGTAGTGCATGAACTTCTTCGTCAGTGGCAGCAGTGAGACCTCCTTTCGGCGACGGTCGACGCGCCAGGCCTTCTGCTTTCGCTCACGAAGTTCATCGAGGTACTGATCCTGCGCTTCTCGGCTCGGTGATGCGCCCATGAGTGATTCCGTGTAGCGGCCCCCACGCCGACGAAGGAAGAGGCAAGGCGGGCAACAGCCGAAGTCGATGGATGCGTGAAGAAATCACGCCACGTCGCCTTCTCGGCAAAGCGCGCGCTGCAGACGGAAGACACGGCGCAGAAAATCAACAGCAATTAAAAAAAAGATGATGAAACGGAGAATGCTGTGCACACTGAGCGACGCTGAGATGTGAAGAGAAAAACGGATCAAACGAAAAGCAAAAAAGCCCTCGCCTCCTCCATACGGCCTGTGAGAGGGGACGCGAGGGAGCGGCGCACGTCAGCTGATTGGCGGTAAGCCTTTTTTTTGGGAGGGGGAGGGGAAGTGCGTTGGCGCTGAGGTACAAAAGGCATGAGAGAGAGAGAAAACGAGCACAGCAATGCCTTCTCTCGTATGGCTGACAGACAGGCGACCCTGGCAGAAGACGTCGTGTGTGTGTGTGTGTATGGGGAGGAGTCGGGGGGAGAGGGGAGGACGGAGCCGCCGATCACGAGGCACGTGGAAGAGGAGGGGAGGGGGTATCGGGGAGAAGATAGCGCCACCGTACCTCCGAGGCGCACCGAGGGAGGGAATAGATGGCGAAGTACAAAAGATGTCACGCCGCAGTGGTGCGCATACAAATATTGCGCGCACCAGACGCGAAATCTGTGCGGCCGTAGAAGCCGCCGACTCGCACGGCAGAGAAGCTGCTTGAGTGAGGAAGGAAAAAACGGAAAGAGCCCTGTCCACTCCACATGCACAGGTGAGACACAGCCTCCGCCACCCCAGACTGCCATCGCATTTCACGCTGGAAAGGGGCGGGGTCGATGGATCAGATGCCTCTCGTTGCGTCACGCCGCGCCACAGCATCTCCTGCCAACAAAAATAGGCAGGCAGGATAAGAGCTGCGCATCGATAACTCTGTCACGCCGTCCACGGGTACAATAGGTTGCCGCCTCCCCCCTCCTCCTCCTCCCTGCGCGCGATTCCGCCGCTCTGCCGAGAGACCGTCGCACAATCGAATGGAAATAAACAGAAAGAGCCGCACCTCGTCCACAAGTCAACGACTCAGCTGTTAGCCGGCGCATATGGAAGCCTTAAAACTCGGCGGGTTCGCCCAAGTGCGTGACTCGCTAGGCAGGCACACATCCAACGTACCTGAGAGCCGCTCACTCAGCTCAGTACCGTGCGGCAGAGAGAGGGGCGCCAAGACAAGAGGCCTCACGCCAACGGTCGGGGGGGGGGTCGCCTTGATGGCACGAAGACATCCATTAGCGATCCATCACTTGCACTGACGCAGGAGCGACGCGACCGCGTCCTCCACGCGGCGCTCACGCTCTGCCGTACTCAGTCCAGTGCCTCCGCTATCCGCATCGCACGAAGTCGGCCCGCTGACCGCACCCGCAGCATCCTCCCGCGACAAGTGCTCACGGGCAACAGTCACCGCTGCACTCTGCGCTAACATCCCGTAAAACACAGACGCGCGTCGTTCCAGCAGCTCTCGAGGCGACCCCATCTCCACCACGCGTCCGCGATCCATTACAAGCACAACGTCGTACGCCGCCACGGTGTGCAGCCGGTGCGCGATCGTCACCACCGTGTAGGCGCCAAACTTCTCGGCCACTACACGCTGCACCGTCTGATCCAATCTCGCGTCCACGTTCGCCGTCGCTTCGTCCATCAGAATGAACGCGCTCCCTTTTTTCAGCAGTGCACGCGCTAAGCATAATAGCTGGCGCTGGCCAACACTGAAGTTCGACCCGCCCGCCTGCACCACAGTTTCTAGTGCAGGCGTGCCTCCAAATACGGTATTCGGCCTTCTAGTAAGCGCCGACGGCATCGCAGCTGTCGGAGAGATAGCCGGGGAGCAGCAGCCACCGCTTTCCACGAACCCTACGGCCACCAGTGCTTCTAGCACCTCCCTGTCCGTCGCGTCGCCGAACGGGTCCACGTTGCTGCGCACCGTCCCGTCGAACAGCAGCGGGTCCTGCGGGATCATGGAGAAGAGCCGGCGCAGTGTAGGCAGCGGGTACGTCCGCGCGTCGCGCCCGCACACGAGGATGCGCCCGCCGCACACGTCCACCAGCCGCAGGAACGCCAGCAGCAGCGTCGACTTGCCGCTGCCGGTGCGCCCCACCACGCCCACCTTCTGCCCAGGCGCCACGGCGAAACACACGTCGCGCAGCACCAGCGGCAGACCCGGTCGGTACCGCATGTCCACGTGCTCCAGCCGCAGAGCGCCGAAATCGCGGCCGGCGTCGCTCCCTGTAGCACCTCCCTGCCACGCAGGCGCGCCCTCATCGTCATCACCAGCCGCGACGACGATTTCGCTAGCAGCGCTGGCGCTCCAGTTGCTATTCTCGCAGCTGCCGTTGTGCGCCATCCCATCCTGCATAGCGTACGCTTCCCGCGGCTCCAGTAGCAGCGCTTCCTTCGGCACGCAGCGAATGTAATGGCACACACGCTGCACACTGTTCATGCTCGCCTCGACAACAGCAGCGAGGTCTAGGATGGAAGAAAGCGACCAGCTGAGGTCGAGGCACATGGTGAGGCTCAGCGAGATCAGGCCCACACGTGCCTCCGGCATCACAGGGGACGCATCTATCAGCTTCTCTAGCACGCCGATCAGCCCGACAGCAACAATTACGAAGGCCGCAATGTACTCGATCCGGAGAGCGAGCCACAATGTCATCACCTTCTCCACATACGTGCAGCTATACACGAGATCCAGCCGTCGAAGCGCCTCCGCGAGCAGCACGTGCGACTTGTCGTATACTGCAATGGTTGCGCGGCCGTGCACCACATCTTCTAGTAGTGAGAACAATGGAGACTGAGCCACGCTGCCGCGCCGCCGCACCTCACGCACCACTGTTGCGTAGAACTTCAGCAGGCGTCCAAACGCGTAAGCCGCCAACAGCAGCACGACAATACTAAAGGGCGACGTGTACAGCGTCACTGCTAGCGACGTCGTGATGTACCCGCCGATGCCCAGAAATGGAATGACGTTCGCCGGGAGCTCGTCATCGAGGACGAAGATGTCCTTGCTGAACCGGTTAACGGCGCGGCCCAGCGGCGTTCGGTCAAAGAAGGCAAGCGTGGCGGAGCTCACCGTATGCAGGAGAGTGGCGTGCAAGCGGCGGGCAGCGCGGCGGGAGCACTGCAAAATGAATAAATCGTTGGCGGAGACGGTGAGAGAGGACGCCAAGAGAAAGCCGAGATAGACGCCGAGCTGTTCGTTGGCGGAGAGAAAGGAGCCAAAGGAGTTCACAGACCACAGCGTTAGCCAAACACTCGTGGCCGTTGAGAGGATTTCGCCGAGGAGGCACTGCAGTGTAGCGCGAATGGCGACGCGCAAGCCTCCCCCTGCCTCAAAGTAGGTACGGTACACGCTCCACGGTATGTGCCCCGTCTCCTTCTCCTCCATAGTCATCAAGTCGCCACCATCGGCTGCATCCTCATCACCGCCGAGACCACCTGAGTCATTCGCAGAGCGCAGCACGACGCTAGACGTATGTGTGGCG
This sequence comes from Leishmania martiniquensis, assembly GCF_017916325.1. Lineage (NCBI taxonomy): Eukaryota > Euglenozoa > Kinetoplastea > Trypanosomatida > Trypanosomatidae > Leishmania > Leishmania martiniquensis. The sequence continues at coordinate 699,647 of NC_090166.1, forward strand.
TCTAAAGTCCTTAGCAGCGTACAGCCATCGTCAGTGCAGCTCTTCGCGTTCGCGTCCTCACTGTCTCGCGAGTCGCGCCGGTGAAGCTTTAGCGAAGTGCCGTCAATCCTCTGCACCAGCTCGGCGTCCTCTTGGGCACCGCCACAATCAGCACCAGCATGCAGAGCGCGGTCCAGCTCCTCCGGCGTGGCATCCAACGCCCTCACGCTCGCAACAGGCAGCCCCGCCGGACTCAGTTCCTGGTCTTCCGCCACAGCCGGATCGCCACCGCCACCTGCACCGTTCTTGCCTGAAGCCGAAGCGGCGGTGGCAGCCTCCTCGTGCTCCACGTGCGCCTTCCACTCCGAGGAAGCGTAAGCAGCATAGCTGCCTGCGAACACGACGGAGCCCTCGCGCAGCACCACCACCTGGTCCGCATGCGGCAGAAACTGTAGCTGGTACGTCGCTAGCACGCGTGTCTTGCCGGCCAGTGCACGCAGTACAACCTCGCCCATCACGCGCCGCCCAACGTGCGCGTCCAGCGCCGACAGCGGATCGTCCAGGACGTACATGTCGCAGTCCGCGTAGACGGCGCGCGCAAGGCTGACGCGCGCTTTCTGCCCGCCGCTCAGGTTGATCCCGCGTTCGCCGATCTCCGTCTGCATCCCTTGTGCCATCTGTTCTAAATCCGCATCCAGCTGACAGCTTCGCAGAGCGCGCGCAAGCCTCTCGCACACTGCCGTACGGCTGCCGCCGCGCTGCGAGAAGGCGGCGGTCCCAGACGCTTTCTCGGCGCACCGCAGCGGCGAGTACACTGGCGCCAATTCGCGGCCGAACGCACCATCGCCACCGGCCCCAGCGGCTGCAGTAGCCCGCGCGGTACCGTGCCGATGACCTTTGAAGAGCGTCACATTCGCCTCCAGTGTCGCCTGCATTATCCACGGCTGCTGCGGCACGTACGCCACCGACCGCGCCACATCCACGCGCCCCTCGAACCGATACGCACCGAGCAGCGTCGCCAGCAGCACAGACTTCCCGCTCCCTGTCGCACCGACGACCATCGTCAGCTTCCCGCGCGGAAACGAAACGCCCACGTCACGCAACAGCGCCTTGTCCTCCATCGCGTACAGCTCTCCAGCAGCATCACCGCTGTCCTCGTCCTCACCGCCCGTCAGTATCGCGTCACCGTCGCCATGCTCCGCAGCATCAGGCGCCGGCTCCCCATCACCTTCGCTTGTGGCAGGTGAAACAGCCGCCCTCCGCCACTGAAGCTCCACAGGCACGAGGCGGCGCAGCACCGCACACAGTATTCTCTCCGTCACGCGGCGCAGTCCTCCGTGTCGCGGTTTGTACACAGGCAGAGCGTTAGGAGACGACACAAGTACCTTTGCAGCGTTGACTGAAGCAGCGCTCAGCGTCTGCGCATCCCTGTCGGCAGCACCACCACCCGCCGCGCTGAACACGCGCTCTGCGTGCTCCAGAATGATGTGCGAGTCATCGCTTTCCAGGAACTGCGTGATGCGACCTGCCGAGACCGTGAACTTTGCCAGCGACGAGAACGCCTCGGGAAGCATCATGACTGGGAAGGTTATAGCGCTCACAACGGCGATAAGGGGGAGCACGACGGATGCATCGAGCCTGTGCCCGCTGAGGGTGTAGGAGGCGAGAACAGCGGCGATCATGAACGTCGGGGTGGAGAACACGCATGCCCATAGCCCCACCTGGCATATCTGCAGCCTTCGTCGGAACCGCAATTCCTCGGCCCGGGCGCCGGATTCGATCGCCGAGATGAACCTTGACTCCCATCCCATCGTCTTGACGACACGGATGCCAGAGAGCAGCTCGCTCGTGCGGCGCAGGCGCTGATCCGTGCAGCTCGTCAAGCTCTTTTGTGCGCCGCCCACCGCATTTGTTAGCGCAGCCTGCACAGGCAACGAAGCAGCAAAGAGTACCACAGCCGCCAGGGCACTCGGCCCCACGAGAACAAAGAGAAAGGCGACGTACAGCGTCAGCATTGACGGGGCCATCCAAAGGTACATCATCTGCATGGGAAATTCCTTTATGTTCTCTATGTCCGAGCTCGCCATCGTCAAGATGCGCCCGATGTTCAGGTCCGGCCGCGACAACTCATCCGGCGACACCGTCAGGCACTTCTCAAACACCAGTGCAAGTGCAGAGGTGCGCCAAAGGCTCGACAGACGCCGACTGCGGTGCATCCCTTTATTCACAAAGGCTGGCTGGGCGATCTTCAGGATCGCAAAGACAGCAAAGAAGAAGAGCCCCTGTGCACCCCGTCAAGTTCTTTGTTCGACTGCAGAAACAGCACGAACTGCTGTAGCAGCCATGGCGTTAGCACTTCGCACATCATGCCGCCAATCGAAGGCAGGAATACCGCCATCAAGTCGCCACGGAACGTGCGGAGCAGGGCCCTGAGCAGAGACGGCGCACGAGGCGGGCGTGGACACTCCATATCCGCAAGCCCACCTTCCGCAAGCGGGACCAGATCCCGCACGTACTCGCACGTGCACCGCGGCCGCCCGGACTGCACCTGATGGAACAGACGCTCGCCATGCACATACCCGTCGTGCACCACTTCAGAGTCAGCATCACCAGCCAGCCGCTCGCGGTACCGCGGCAGCGCGCTCTCAGCGTCCCACTCCACGCCTCCAACAAGTTCGTGAGGTGTGTCGCTCGACCGCACGTACCCGACCCAACGAAGCCGACCGTGCACACCGCCCTCACCACGGAACCTCACACGCGCTCGCTCGTTCACAGCGAGCACGCTCGCCCCTCCATAGGAGCTGTGACTGTCAAGATCACTACTCTCTCTAGCACCTACAGTGTCGCTGCCGTCCCTACCAGGAAGTGGAAGCGCCGCCTCCACACGCGAGCGCCACACATCACGCCCAGCGCGCACTTCCTCTTCGCGAAAGGCGCGACTCAGCAATGCACCGCAGTACACAGCGCGGTGCGTACGCTTCGGCACCGGCATGTAAGACTCCTCAAGACGCTCCCGCCATGCTAGTGTGATGTACGGGTCAAGCCAGCTCAGCCAGTACCGCGACACAGCACCGCTCAGCTCCTCCGGTGCCTCCTCCAGTGACCCGCGCACCGCAGCCCAGTCCGGCTCCTCGCCCCTGCTGCCGCTGACGTGTACTGGCGCCTTGGTAGGCAGGCGCCACAGCCGCCGATTCACCTCCGCAAACGAGCAGACGCCCTCGCTTTCGGACCCCGCCGCCTTTCCCGGCCGAACACTGCTCATGTGGCTGTTAGAGATGCGTGAGAGCCTGCCAGAATAAGTGCACTGGTGAAGAGTGCGAAAAGAGTGGCCCGTATGACAACCAAAGTGGCCTTTGGGTTTCGGCTGCGTCAACGGATTTCACATGCGAAGTGGAGAAGGAGAGCGCCGCGGCAATAAGCGCAGCCCGCGATCACCTGCTGGAGCGCCTGCCGCACAGAGGTCTGAGGAAAGCCACCCATATATATACATACATATACACAGGTCTTCACCTCTTCCAGCACCGTGTACTGGAGGTTTGCGCAGCGGCAACAGGTGCTTTCGGGAAGGAGAGATGGAAGCCCTGCGCGATGCCGCTTGCTGGAGCACAAGAGAGTCGCGCCTGCACCTGTCGCACGGGTGGTAAGCTCTGTGAGAAGCAGAGCGTCGCCTCATATACTGTAATGCTGCCGTTCCAAGGCAAATACGGCAAGATCATTACCAATGGGGTAACAGACGCACCGCTGCAATCGCACTACCCTGTCACCTCACAGCAACGCGAACACACACAAAAAAAGGGGGATGCCAGCGCACAGCGACTCGCTGTTGCGATTCACAATTCGCACCAAATTGATGAAAGGCAAACAAGACGGATGAGAGCGACCTATTATGCTATGCAGATGCTTAGCGGTAGAGCCGCCCAAGACACTCTGTAATCTCTCTGTCTGTGTGGGTATAGACACACAGCGGCTTTTCACGCGCGTTTCCATCCGAAAGAATGATAAGTGAACGGAGATTCCTTAGAATCGCACAAAAGACTGCAACGCGAACAAGCTAAAAAAAAATGAGACCCTTCGCAGGTCGATGCAGCGTCGGCTACGTTTTTCGACCAATTCCTCCAGAGGAGGGGCGGGAGGTTGAAGGGAAGACCGTCAGCGCACACAAGGCCTACACCCCACAAAGAATCTCTAAAACGAGATCAGAGAGGTAGGGGGCAGCGTGGCCGCTAGCACTCGAGCATGCAGAGGTCCCTTTTCTTCTGGCGCCGATTCCTTCTCTGGACTCTGGGCAGCGGAGCCGGCAGAAGATGCAGCGCGCACACACACACACGCACAAGTATATGAGTATATATGTATGTGTGTGTGTATGTGTGCATACAACGAGGTGGTCACAGCTTCAACGAACGATCCAATGTTGGCCTCCGCCTCGGGCGCCGCCCCTTTGCCGCCGCAAGCCGCAGACCTTCCCCCTTCTTCTCCCTCCCCAGTGCTCAACGCTACGCTCGCGAGCACGGGCGATGACGAGGTGCGGCCGGAGAGAGCGCCGAGGTGAGGTTATCCGCTGAGGCAGCCGACGCACACAGGCCAGGGCACCGACAAGTGGCTGCGCTCCCTCTCATGTGAGTTCCTCCAAGCACAGGCACGCGTGCGCGATTGGTGACGTGAGCACAGGCGGCACACGCAGCAGGCACGTGACGAGGACTGCTGAGCGGGGGAAAAGACGCAGAGGGGCGCGCCAGCAGCTGCTGAGAGTGTCTTCTGTTGGGGGAGAGGGAGGAGGGTGCGGAGGGCGCACCGCAGCTCACAGAGCGACGCGTGCGAGAGAAAAGGAGATCACCACTGCGAAGGCACGAGAGAAGGTGAGAGGCGGATGTCGTTGGGAAGGAGCGAATGAGGGACGAGGTAGACAGCAGCTTCGAACGGGCCCGCGTGTTTGCGCGCCTATGTGCGCGCGGAGGCTGAACCGAAGAGCGGCAAGGCGGAGAGGGCGGGGGGGGGCAATTTTATCAAGAGGGAGAGGGGCGCGATGTGGTCACGACGAGGCAAAACGTCAGCCGAGAGCCTGGCAGAGCACGACAAGCAGACGCACTTCGTTGATCGCAGCGCTGTGCTGCTCCTCGCACGCCAATGTGAGTGACGCAGGTGCGCTGAATGACGCAGAGATGAAAGCGTTCGAGCGCACGTAGAGGCCGTGGAAGAAGAGCCGTGGCGTGCAAGCCCTTAATAGTGATAGCGATGCGCCACCACAAGGGGAAGGTCATGGCGAAAGGTCCGTCAGGCGTCGCACCGTGCGCGGACGCAGGAGAGAAGGGGTCAGAAAGAGAGAGAAGTGAGCAGAGCAAGCCCCTCATCAATGCAACATTTTGCCGCACACACACACCGTGCTGCCGCGCGATTTGGCCCACAATCACACACGATCTGGGCAGGCGCAGAGGTGGTGAAGGGCACGCGCCCGGCGCGTGTGCATCAGCGAAGCTACGACTGGGAGGCAGAGAGGGTGGCGTCGTCGTGATAAAGGAGGGGGGCTCTAGAGCGCGGTGGGACGGGGATGGGGGCCGGACAGCCGCGCTCGGTGAAGGGACACTCTCCGAGGGGCACATGCAGAGTGCCGCGAAGAAGCAGGTTGGGAAGGCCTCGTAGCTCCTTCCGAGCGGCTAGGAAAGCTGGTCGAGTCGGAGGGAGTGTGCAGGTACAGTGCGCGGGCGATCTCTGCGCGGAGACCACTACTGGCGGAGACCAGCACAAGCGAAGAGGCACAGTCTGCCCCTTTACCCTGCTGCCCTTCGCTTCGCCTCCCACCCCTCCGCCACACCGTCGCAGCGCGTGCCCGTCGGCGCGGTGGCCGCCTCCGCCGAGAAACATCCTTTGCCCAGCCCCGCTAGAGTACACCTCAGCTCGTCACCTGTGCGCGGCGATAGCACGCACACACACACGCACGATTCCGCTGCTAACCGCGCGCCTTTTTTCGTCTCTCTTTAGTTTGCTGCGACCAATGGTTGCCTTTGCTGCACGTTGGCGCCCGTTCCACTCTCACGTGGGATATGGTCGCATAAGGGGGGAGGGGACCACCGGAAGCGTGCGAGGCGAAACCTAAAAAAGATAAAAGGGAAGAGGGAGGGGGCAAAGCCACGCTGAAGTGATCACGTACAAACGAGCCAATGCCTAACCTCTGAGGTGCAGAAAATCAGCATTGTCACCGTCGCCAGTTGCATAGGGGGGAGGGGTAACGATAGACAATAGGCCAGGATTGAGAGAGGTGGGGGGGCAGCTCGACTGTCCGCCTGTCAGCGCTGGGATCTCTTGTCCTTGCCGGGGCCCCCTCTCTGCCGCCCCGCTGCAGGCTGAGAAGGAGATGCAGAAGTCTACGGAGGATACAGATGGAGACGGGAGCGATCAAAACAGTAACGAGGGGACGAGCAGAGGAGGGAGACACACCTGCACAAGCGAGCGCGCATCGCAACAGAGGCATCATGTGGCGGCGTGGGCAACTTCACCGCCCGAGAGAGAAAGGAAGCGGCGGAAGTCCTGTCGGGCAGCCACAGCAGTCGATGCAGCCTCCTCCTCCCCCGCCCCCTCCGGTCATAAAGGGGGAAGAGAAGTCGCGCGCAGCATACGCCACCGCTTTGGTGCGCGCGTCTGTCGCTGCGCGCCTCCCTTTTCTTTCCTCTCTGCACACGCGTATCCGAGACAGGGCGGCAAGGGGGAGGAAAGAGTGCGCGGAATCACTGCGGAAGACGGCGCGTTGCCTCCCCCCTTTCACTCCCATCGCACCCGTGGCGTTTCCCTCTGCGGCATGCAGCACGCGTGGAGACGGTGGTCGAGCGGGAAAAGAGAGACAGAGAGAGGCGCCGGCAGAAAATGAAGCTGCGGAAGCGATCACAGCTCAACAGGCCACTGCAGCTCACTCCGTCTCCTCAAGCGCTGTCTGCCTCGTTGCCTCGTCTTCCTCTCGTGCCCTCAGCACAGCCCGCCCCACTGCCAAGGATGTCCATCGCCATCGCCACGCAGCTAAGAAACTCGCCGTGGCACTCCGCATGGCAGCTCAAAGGCCAGAGGAGGGGACGCTGCAGCCTGGCCCCGGCCAAACACAAAAAAAAAACGCAGAAAAGAAGCGCAGAATGAGTCACAAAATAAAAAAGAAGCTTAAAGAACGCCTCCCACGAGGGAGTCGAGCCCAGAGACGATCTCAAAGGCTTTAGCGGGAAGGGAAAAGGGCGCCTGCGCACACGCCTGCTCCGGGGAGTAGAGAGCGCACGCACGCACACACACACTATAGAGAAAGAAAGAGAGATGAACGAGAGAAGGGATCGCATCCGTTAGAGGGCGGGAAAAAAAACGAGGAAAGGGGCAGCAGCCGTCAGGTTGGTGTCCAAGAAACGTACACAGGCGAGAGGTAAGCGAGTGCGCGTAGGTTGGGAGGGGGGCGAGGGGGGCAGCGAGAAGGCAAAGCGTAGGGCAGCAATGGGCAGATGCGCTGCCTGCGTGGGCCAAAGCCTCGGCACAATGCGTATCAGTCGCACTTGATTTCCTCCCACGCGGTGCAGCCGCCGGCTGCGGCCCCTCTCCCCATGCCGTCCCCCTGACCGCCTCTCCCTCTCCCCCTTCGCCGCCTTCGCTTTTTTTTCGCTGTGTCGTGAGCACAAAGAAGGAAAACGCGGTCGCTCTTTTTTTCGCTTGAGCGATCCGCTGTCGCCATGGAGCGGACCACAGAGAGAAATGGGGGGAGGGGGATGCGCGGGTTCGAGTGTCCGTGTCAGTGTAGGGGGGGGTGAGGGGGGCAACAGCCAAATCAGAAACAAAAGAGGGGCAGAGAGGTGCCACACCGCCTCATGCACACCATCGCACCATCATAGAGAGAGAGCGCCTCCCCCCGCCCGCCCTCCTCGCTCTAGGCTGCGGACGGTGTGGCTCCCCGCGCCCACCACAATGTGGCGCCGGATGTATTTGCGCGAAAAGGGGGAGAAGCAGAGAGAAAGGGTAAAAGAAAAGGCGCGAAGGCACCAGCGAAGAATGAATAGAAATTTCAATGATGAAGCACCCTGCATCTGCGAGCGAAGAGTCGCGCCACGACGAAGGCGCCGAGAGACGACGAGTGGCCGTGCGCACATACGCATGCAAAGAAAGCGCGAGGAGACGGAAAGGAGAGCGGAACAGAGAGGCGCAATGCAGACGAAACAGAATCAGCAGTCCGTCGCAGCCTGAGCGGCGCCGCCATCGAGCCCCTCTCTTGTTCTTTCCCCTCGCTCTCCACCGCCGCGGTGTGCACTGGCACACCTCCTCGGCCTCCTCCGCGGCACACAAGCGCCTCTCTTATCCTCGCACACAGCCGCACACACATCCACCACTCTTTCCACATCCACGACGCCTCCGGTGTCGCCTCTTCATCCGATGGCGGCAGCGCACAACGGCGTTGCGCGGCCGCAACACGAAAGCTACACGGAGGAGAGAGGGGAGGTGAGGGAAGGGGCGGAGAAAGCGAGCTGTGCCGAAAAATGCCAAGTACAGCCGAGTGCGCTCAGCAGGGCGATGGAGGCCCGCAGACGACGGCGGGACAGGCGACAGAGGCGTCAGAAAATACGCGTCTCGCCGAAGCCTACGGGCCGTGAGCTCGGAGCACACAAGCGCGTCAGCGCCACTCTCTTAGCAAGAGAGCACGCCTCAGCGGCCGAAGCAGCAGAGCGCACAGAGCTAAACAGAAGAAAACGAAGCGCTGATGAACGAATAGAATAGAGGCACACGAGCGAAAGAGCACCGCAAGGCGCTTCAATGCCTTCTCCGCGCCTTCGTGCGCTGCTCTGAGTCCAAGCCCGCCCCCGCCAGCACGCGCACTCAGCAATGTGCAGCGCGCTTCGTTCGACACGGCCCTTTCGCTCACTCGCCCACTCTCTCTCGGTCTGCGTCCGCGTGAGCGACATCACAGGCTCTGCCAGATGCGCAGACGCACACAAAAGCACAGCCAGTGCCCCTCACCTCACAAAGCAGAGGTGGGCGCGCCACTACACCCCGCACCAGACCGGGCGCGGCGGCCAGTGCGTGTATACACCACAGAGAGAGGGCGTTTCCAGGGTGCAGCCAGCAGCGACACAAATGGCGAGGAGGAAAACACCGACGACGAGCAAATCGCACGAAAACGTTAGACAGACGGCGCGAGTGCTGATGAAGCGCACGTCACCCCGCTGAGACGGGAAGTCGAAGGCACCCGCGGAAGCAAAGCAGCAATGGGCAAAAACGTTTTGGTGCGCAAGAGGAAGCGCGGCGTTGGGGGTGGAGAGGGGTGGCGCAGAAGCGCGTGACCATATCGGGAAAGAATGCGGAGGAGGTGAGTGAATCCAGCGTGCAGTGTGCACCAAACACCTCCGTGTCGGGGGGCGGGGGGGCAACAACCTGCTGCAGGGCAGAAGGAAGACGAAGAGGGTCTGGTATGTGCGGTAGCGATCGACTCTTTCCTGGAGGCGCACCTGAGCGCGTGCGTGAGCTCGCGCGCCCACGCATCCCACTCGTTTCTCAGCACCCGGAGAATCGACGAGAGTCGCCGATAGGCGCCCGAAGGCGTGGCACGGCCACACGTGCACATGCACCGAGCAGAAAAGGCAACCACTCCGCAGCTGCGGAGTACACCAACACAGAGAGAGGCAGCTGAGTACGGGTGCCACAATCTCACCGTCAGACGCCAGCCTCAGACAAGCATCGCACTCGCAGCAGCCAGCACCATCGCGAGCACGACGCCGGCAGCGGCAGTCTCTACGGGAATTACAGCCGCATCCCCACCGCTCCGCCTCACGCACAGACCAGCAGCAGTGAGCAGGTATCCAGGGCTGCACACACTGCAGCGCATGGGGCTTCCCGGAATGGACGATTCACACTTCGGCACCACGGACAGGGTCGGGCAGGGCGTGGTGGTGGGTGCCGCTGTCGTAGTCGTGGTGGTGGGCGCCGCTGTCGTAGTCGTGGTGGTGGGTGCCGCTGTCGTAGTCGTGGTGGTGGGTGCCGCTGTCGTAGTCGTGGTGGTGGGTGCCGCTGTCGTAGTCGTGGTGGTGGGTGCCGCTGTCGTAGTCGTGGTGGTGGGTGCCGCTGTCGTAGTCGTGGTGGTGGGTGCCGCTGTCGTAGTCGTGGTGGTGGGTGCCGCTGTCGTAGTCGTGGTGGTGGGTGCCGCTGTCGTAGTCGTGGTGGTGGGTGCCGCTGTCGTAGTCGTGGTGGTGGGTGCCGCTGTCGTAGTCGTGGTGGTGGGTGCCGCTGTCGTAGTCGTGGTGGTGGGTGCCGCTGTCGTAGTCGTGGTGGTGGGTGCCGCTGTCGTAGTCGTGGTGGTGGGTGCCGCTGTCGTAGTCGTGGTGGTGGGTGCCGCTGTCGTAGTCGTGGTGGTGGGTGCCGCTGTCGTAGTCGTGGTGGTGGGTGCCGCTGTCGTAGTCGTGGTGGTGGGTGCCGCTGTCGTAGTCGTGGTGGTGGGTGCCGCTGTCGTAGTCGTGGTGGTGGGTGCCGCTGTCGTAGTCGTGGTGGTGGGTGCCGCTGTCGTAGTCGTGGTGGTGGGTGCCGCTGTCGTAGTCGTGGTGGTGGGTGCCGCTGTCGTAGTCGTGGTGGTGGGTGCCGCTGTCGTAGTCGTGGTGGTGGGTGCCGCTGTCGTAGTCGTGGTGGTGGGTGCCGCTGTCGTAGTCGTGGTGGTGGGTGCCGCTGTCGTAGTCGTGGTGGTGGGTGCCGCTGTCGTAGTCGTGGTGGTGGGTGCCGCTGTCGTAGTCGTGGTGGTGGGTGCCGCTGTCGTAGTCGTGGTGGTGGGTGCCGCTGTCGTAGTCGTGGTGGTGGGTGCCGCTGTCGTAGTCGTGGTGGTGGGTGCCGCTGTCGTAGTCGTGGTGGTGGGTGCCGCTGTCGTAGTCGTGGTGGTGGGTGCCGCTGTCGTAGTCGTGGTGGTGGGTGCCGCTGTCGTAGTCGTGGTGGTGGGTGCCGCTGTCGTAGTCGTGGTGGTGGGTGCCGCTGTCGTAGTCGTGGTGGTGGGTGCCGCTGTCGTAGTCGTGGTGGTGGGTGCCGCTGTCGTAGTCGTGGTGGTGGGTGCCGCTGTCGTAGTCGTGGTGGTGGGTGCCGCTGTCGTAGTCGTGGTGGTGGGTGCCGCTGTCGTAGTCGTGGTGGTGGGTGCCGCTGTCGTAGTCGTGGTGGTGGGTGCCGCTGTCGTAGTCGTGGTGGTGGGTGCCGCTGTCGTAGTCGTGGTGGTGGGTGCCGCTGTGGGTGCCGCTGTCGTAGTCGTGGTGGTGGGTGCCGCTGTCGTAGTCGTGGTGGTGGGTGCCGCTGTCGTAGTCGTGGTGGTGGGTGCCGCTGTCGTAGTCGTGGTGGTGGGTGCCGCTGTCGTAGTCGTGGTGGTGGGTGCCGCTGTCGTAGTCGTGGTGGTGGGTGCCGCTGTCGTAGTCGTGGTGGTGGGTGCCGCTGTCGTAGTCGTGGTGGTGGGTGCCGCTGTCGTAGTCGTGGTGGTGGGTGCCGCTGTCGTAGTCGTGGTGGTGGGTGCCGCTGTCGTAGTCGTGGTGGTGGGTGCCGCTGTCGTAGTCGTGGTGGTGGGTGCCGCTGTCGTAGTCGTGGTGGTGGGTGCCGCTGTCGTAGTCGTGGTGGTGGGTGCCGCTGTCGTAGTCGTGGTGGTGGGTGCCGCTGTCGTAGTCGTGGTGGTGGGTGCCGCTGTCGTAGTCGTGGTGGTGGGTGCCGCTGTCGTAGTCGTGGTGGTGGGTGCCGCTGTCGTAGTCGTGGTGGTGGGTGCCGCTGTCGTAGTCGTGGTGGTGGGCGCCGCTGTCGTAGTCGTGGTGGTGGGTGCCGCTGTCGTAGTCGTGGTGGTGGTGGTCACCATAGTATCATTGCATGGCAACATGGTCGCACAGTTGGGCAAGCGATGCTTGACGTCGACGCCCACGAGCAGAGTTGGGCGCTCCTCCCAGGCAGCCGGAACGCAACCGCAGAAGTTGTTGTTCTGCAGGCCCAATCGCTCAATAGACGGCATGTCGGCCCATGACGCCGGAAAGGAGCCATACAGGCGGTTCCGCTGCAGGTGAATCTGCTGAGTCTTCGGCATCGCACTCCATGCCTCGGGAAGAGTGCCATTGATCTTCGTGCCCGAGATGCTGATGACCTCGAGGGAGGGCATTGAGCCCCACTCAGCCGGCAGCGTCCCCGTAATATTAGTGAAACTGAGTGTCAGCAACCGTAGCGAACTCATCGAGCTCCACGAGGCAGGTAGCGTCCCACTTATGTTCGCGTAGCCAAGGTTGATCGTCGTCACTCTCTGCAGCTTAGACCAGCTGCTCGGCAGTGTTCCTCTCATCCCTTCTCCCTGATTCATGAGGGTGATCTGATCAATCCTGACCTTCGAGTAGTCGACCGCCTCCGGCATTTCGGGAAGAGTGCCCACAGCAGAGACGCCAGAGGTGAGGAAGGTGACGTTCGAATTAAAGCACGCAACGCCATCCCACCGACAGAAGTCACTCCCGGTCCACCCCAGCGATGGCATGGCAGAAGCGAACGCCCGCATCACCTTCAGCGTGTTCGACTTCTCCGAATCACTCATTCCAGACGAAGCCGATGCGCCAGCCAAACCGCTCTCCAACAAGACGTTGCCCTCAACGACACCCCATGGCTCCGCCGCCCTGGCACGGGCCACCGGTGCAGCAAGCACGAAGAGCAGCGCAGCCGCCACAGCAATCCCAATCGCCGCCACACGAGGGCACGACTGAGCCATGGGAAACAGGAGAGGAGACGGAGGGGTAATATACAGTCAGAAGGGTGCGCCAAGACGATGGCAGCGGCACCGCTTCGGGATGGGCAGCGTAGGTACACGCGAGAGTCGCTGCCGCAATGGAGCCTCCCCTTCTTCGGGCACGGAGCCGCAAATCACACCACAGAGGGAAAAGAGAGCACGAGAGAAGAGCCAACACTGCGCGTACAGGCGCGGTGATGTGTTGGGGGGGGGAAGCGGGGAGGGGGGAGGGCGCAAGCGGCGAAGCTCTTCCTTTACGTTATCAACAGTTATGGTACAAAAAAAAACAGAGCAAGTCAATGGGACCGCTGAGAAGACGCCTGAGAGTCAGCGGCGGAGAGGGGCGAGAGAGTCGCCTGTAGCGGCGGTGCGAGGAGGGGGAGAGTGGCATTGGAAGGAAGCATACGGGAAGGGCGCGAGATGCCGAGTGAATGGTGGGACGTGGAGCACGACAGCGGTGCCGGCGCGGCGTTGAAAAGCACGGTAAGGGCAGCAAGGTGGGACAGAAAGGAAGGAGGTAGTGGAGGGAGAAGCAGCGCACACAGCGTGGCGTCCATGGAAGGCCAGCATGCAATGCGCTTCGTATGAGGCGCGGGCCTCACCGCAAAGGCGGCAAGATGGCTTTGCACACGCGCGCACACGAAACGAGGCAGCGAGAGCGCGAGCAGCCAACGCCACAGGCGCGACGTCCCTCTTTGCTTCGCTCTCGCTCCGGCAACGGCAGTTTCCGAAGGTGCAGAGCACCGTCCTGGTAGTATTCCCCCTTCCCCCTGCGCACTCCACGGGCGCAGAGACAGATCCCGCACGCACGCATTCTTGCCGCTCCCTCCCGCTCCTTTCTCCGCACGCGAGCACATCCGCCCCTTCCTCTTCCACAGGCACACACACACATGCTCCGCGCTACAGTTTTCTGAAGCTCATCGCGGTGACCTTCGCCACCACCCCTCCCCTTCTCCCCCTGCCAGTCCCTGGCAGACGGCACTCGAGTCGGGCGCCATGACGCCCAGCGCGAGGTGGTGGTGGTGCACAAACGCACGCGAGGCAGCGAGAGAGGAGGGTGGGGGAGGCGGTGAGAGGAAACGTAAGGCGGGCGGCAAAGCACGGCGATTTCTCTTTCGGGTGCTTCATCGCTTTTTCGCACATGCGCACGCTTTCCTTCGCTTCCTTTACCCTCTGCGTGAGTGGACAGCGGCGGGGGATGTCCACTGCAGTACCGGTGGCATGCAACCCCATCTGCGACCGACTGCTCTGCGTCTTTCACCACGGCTGTGCGCACGCCCACGCAGCTTCATGCGCGTACACCCGGCATTTGTCAGCGTTCGGTCCACCTGGTGGAAAGGCGTAGGCACAGCGTGAGGATGTCGAGTCTCTCTCTGCAGAATGGCGCCGGTTAGTCTCAGTGAGTACGGGCACTCGTCAGCCCGTTTCCTCTCTCCACCGAGAAAGAGTGCGGGAGATGCAGAGGAGGGGGGTAGGGGGCGATACGATTCGGCCTTCGTTCGTCGTGTGGTGCGCGGAAAGGGAGGGCAGGAGCACGGCGGAGAGGGGGAGAGCGGGAAGAGGGGGCGGAGAAAATGCCTTCATGTGCCCGCCCGACGGTCACGCATGCGTGCAGCCGAGCGTTGATTTACGCTGGGCTACTGCAGAGGTGTGATGGCAGAGGAGGAGAGCCGAAGTCGGGTGTCGGACGTCAGAAAAGCTCAATGCAAGGCGAAAGAGAGAGGGGGGTGGCGAATCGCAGCGAAGAGTCGGGGAAAGAGGGCGGAAGATGAAGAAAAGGGCAACGGTAAACAAAAAGGCGCAAGAAAGAAATATCCACACGCCGCCCCACGTGGGCCTCGGCGTAACGATGCAGACTCGGCCGACTCCGCCGCAACAGGGCGCTGCACCTCTTGCCCCCTCCCTCTTTCTTTCCCTGTTGGTCGAGGAGGGGGGCGCGCACGCGGCTGCGGCTCATTCGTTCTGTCGCCTCTGTCTGCGCTTGTGTGGGAAGGAGGAAGAAAAGGGAAGACGCAGAGGGCAGAGGCGTTGGCGTAGAGAAGATAACGGTCGCTGTGTGTGAGGGGGAGGGAAGGGGACGGATTCGCAGAGACCTGCGCTCAGTGTCCAAGGCACTCCGTCACCGCGGCCATCAGAGCCTCTTCCCGCCTCGTGAGGGCCACCAAAAGGAAGAAAAAGGCGGAGGCTGAGCAGCAGCAGCAGCAGCCGGAGAAGAGAGAGAGACATATGTGAGGAGACGATCACCAGCCGCAATGAGAGAGGCAGCCGATGAAGCACACACGCACACCGCTACGAAGAGCACTGTGCCCGCTTGAAGAGAAGGCCCCCCATCGCGCACGCCCCGCCGCACCGAGAGAGGCGCCTGTTGCACCGAAGGTCTCGAGTACCCCTGCAGCAACCACACGTGCGCAGAAGGCTCTCTCTCCTGGCACCCAATCGCCATCATCCAGCTGCCTCGCAGCACCGCTGTGGGGCCGAAGAAAAGAATAGCAGCGGCACACCCCTCCTCCCGCCTACTCGCCATCAGCCCTACCGCTCACGCGTGCCTTGAGCCCGGCAGGGCAGGAAAAGCCGTTCGCTTGCGCATGTGCGCGGTGAGATCGCTCGGGGTGCGGCACAACGACGACGACGGAGAGGAAGAGAGGGGGAAGGGGGCTGGCGCAGAAACGGGAGAATCCGGGGGGAGGAGGTCAGGCAGTCGTGGAGAGGCGTTGAGGAAACCAGCGCACCACAGCGAAGAGGCTCAGGGGAGGGCACGTCGTCGTGAGGCCAAAGGTAGGGGCTGAGACCGATGCGAGAACGAAACAGACACGAGGGCGACGGAGGGGGTGCACGGAAGTGGAGCAGAGAGAAGCTGTGCGGCCGGGAAGAGGCCGAAAATGAGACGGGGGGAGCCGTGCCGGCAGCCATGCCAGTCGCGCCAGACGAAGCGAGACGGACGCGCGCTACAGTCGGTTGGTGGCGACGCAGCCATGAGGGCGCGCAAGAGGCACAGAGAAGAGGAAAGAAAAAGAGAGAGAACGAGCAGAAAGCGAGTCGCGCAACGATCGAGACAAGCGGGGCGCGGCGGGGACGAAAACAGCGACTGAAGGGCGCCTCAAGTCGGGCGTTTCGACGTGCGCGTTTACGAGGCAGTGGGGAGGAAGGAGGAGGAAGCTTAGGGGGAGGGGGGCTGGCAGTGGGCGAAACTTCCGAAAGAAGCAGCCGCCATCCGATCCCTCGACTCCGCCGCGTTCGGCACGTGCGCGAGCGAAAGGCGCCACAGACGGTCAACACGACGCGCACTCCAGCAAAGGGTGGGGAGAGGGGGGAGGCAGATAATGAAGAAACAAGAAAGGCGTCAGCACTTTCTCGCAGAGCATCTACATCCTACCCATCAATGCCTGCAGGGCTCCGTGACGGTTACCCATCCTGGCATATCTAGTCCTTTCTCACTCGCGGCGGCTTCCGGGGTCGCGACCACGCAGGCGCGTGGCTGCGCAACCCAAGAGCAGGAGCCGCGCACGGACGAGCGACCAGAGAGCAGGCGTGTGGTGTAACGCTTAAGGACGCGCAAGCAAAAGAGGCGGGAGGTGGAGAGCATGAGGCTCACCTGCAGTACGGGGGCGGACGGGGGGTGAAGAGGTACATCAAGCCACCCTCCAGAGCACAAACAACGGCCAAGCGAAATGAAACAGGGGAGAAAGAGAGGCTGAAGACAGCCAGTTCGAGCGCCAGCGGGTGGGAAAGAGGCCGCGACAGAGAGACACGACGAGCTCCACGAAAAGTGCTGCTCGCGTACGCGGAGAAAAGGGGGGGACGCGCGCCAGTGGTCCAGCGTGCATGCGCTGGTACAGATGTCTCAGCTTCCACTACGCACTACAGGACAAGGGGCGCATAAGCTATCACGGGGGTGGGGCTTGTACGCACTTCCACACACGCCTCGCGTCCTCTCGGCGCAGCAGACAAGACCTAAAGCGACGATAGTGAGAAGAAGCGATTCAGAGCTTGAGCGCCACCGAAGAACGGGGAGGAGAGCCCAACACAGCAAAAAAAACATATATGCGTGTCTAAAGGCGAAGAGGCGAACGAAGGCGCTGTCCCGTTGCCTTTGAAGGAGGAGGAGGGAGGAGAGGGGGCAGTGTGGCCGCAGGTACTCGAGCATACAAAGGTGCCTTTTCTTGTTGGGCCGATTTCTTCTCCGGGCCGCGGGCAGCGAAGCCGGCAGAAGACACAGCGAGCGCGCAACAGTCTTGCCGGCTTGCTGATGCCTTTGCTATGAGGCTCACTTGCCAGCCGAATGAGCGGAAACAATTACAGCGGCGCGGTCGCTGCTGAGGCGAGCACAGGCGCAGCGGTTGAAATGAATACACATACGGGAGTGAAAGTGCCGTAATGAGGAAGAAAAACGGGTGCGGCAAACAGCGGCAGGCGGATCTACGGTAATCAGCACGGATGTGCACAGGCGGCAAGGGCCATCCACGCACCACAGCGCACCCGCATCCGCCCACTGTAATCAATGGGCTCGAGTGCAGCTGCAGGCATCCGGCGCGGACTCGGACTCGAGTATTCTCAACCTTTGTTCTCGTGAGAGTGCGCACACCCTGACCCTTCAGAAGTAAACTAGTCCCCACCAGAGAATGGAGCCGCACATTGCCGCTCTTTCGCTTCACATCTGCCGCCCTCGACCATACCGGAAGGCTTGTGCGTGATGCGGCTGATCGCCAAGGAGCTGTCTACACTTATCAAAGCTGCAGATTTCACACCTCCTCAGGCACTTTCTCTGAAGCCAAAGACTTCGCTGTAAGGCGCAGCTGGCAGCTTTCGGGCAGCGATGCCCAGCGCAGAAGTCGTAAGGGTCCTACGCTTACTCTCAGCCGCCCCTCTTCCCAGCACTTGCGCTGGAGCCGCTCCGCAACTACACGGGCACGAGCAGCAGCAAGCAGGCCAAGGGACGTGGCTACAGCGGCAGCCCAAGTCGGTGGAGAGGCAAAATCACCGTCGGGGCGCTTCATGCACCATTGCGCCGCTGTTACCACGTAACTGGAGGAGCACACATCACACCGCGTTGGATGCCCTCGCACGCACATGACGCAGTGCGGCACCTCGCACTCAGAAGGTGCTTCCGTCGTCGTCGTTGTCGTTGTCGGCGTTGGCGCTCCCGTCGTCGTCGTTGTCGGCGTTGGCGCTCCCGTCGTCGTCGTTGTCGGCGTTGGCGCTCCCGTCGTCGTCGTTGTCGGCGTTGGCGCTCCCGTCGTCGTCGTTGTCGGCGTTGGCGCTCCCGTCGTCGTCGTTGTCGGCGTTGGCGCTCCCGTCGTCGTCGTTGTCGGCGTTGGCGCTCCCGTCGTCGTCGTTGTCGGCGTTGGCGCTCCCGTCGTCGTCGTTGTCGGCGTTGGCGCTCCCGTCGTCGTCGTTGTCGGCGTTGGCGCTCCCGTCGTCGTCGTTGTCGGCGTTGGCGCTCCCGTCGTCGTCGTTGTCGGCGTTGGCGCTCCCGTCGTCGTCGTTGTCGGCGTTGGCGCTCCGTCGTCGTCGTTGTCGTTGTCGGCGTTGGCGCTCCCGTCGTCGTCGTTGTCGGCGTTGGCGCTCCCGTCGTCGTCGTTGTCGGCGTTGGCGCTCCCGTCGTCGTCGTTGTCGGCGTTGGCGCTCCCGTCGTCGTCGTTGTCGGCGTTGGCGCTCCCGTCGTCGTCGTTGTCGGCGTTGGCGCTCCCGTCGTCGTCGTTGTCGGCGTTGGCGCTCCCGTCGTCGTCGTTGTCGGCGTTGGCGCTCCCGTCGTCGTCGTTGTCGTTGTCGTCGTCATGCAAGCGTTTACCGTGGCGCAGTCAGCGGCAGCGTTTTTAGAGTCGACCACCACCTGAAAGGACGCCTTCCTCCACGAGTCCGGCACACACCCGCAGAAGTTGTTATCTTTCAGCGAGAGCTTTCTCAATGACGGCATCTGCGCCCATGCGTCTGGAAGACTGCCGCTGAGTTCGTTCTGATGCAGCTGAAGAATGTACAGAGCACCCATCGAGTTCCACTCCGGCGGTAAAGTGCCACTGAGCTGAGCGCCGTACAAAACGAGCGTGCTGAGCGCGCTCATCGAGCTCCACGAGGCGGGCAGCGATCCAGAGATACTCGTGCTTGTTAGTGAAATGAACTGGATCTCGCGAAGCGCGCTCCACGACTCCGGGAGGGTGCCCGATATGCTGGTGAATCCCATGTTGATGCTGACGAGGTGCTGCAGCTTTCCCCAGCTGCTGGGCAGCGTGCCACGGATCCCGGCACGTTGATTGAAGAGATTGATGGTGGTGATCATAACGCTCGAGTAGTCTACGTCATCCGGCAAATTCGGAAGAGTGCCCTCCGTTCTGAAGCCGATGCTGAGAAACGATACGGTCGACTGATAACATGTGATGCCCTTCCACTGACAGAAATCCGTCCCAGTCCACTCCAGCGACGGCATCGCTTCCGCAAAAGCCTGCAGAACCCTCAGCGTGTTCATCTGCTGCACCTCCATAAAGCTGTATGACAGTCCATCGCCATCCGCAGCAGCAGCAGTAATGGCGAGCGTCGGCATCTGGACTTCAAAGGGCAAAGGCAGATCCACAACGACGGCATCAGCTACTGGTGCATAGGATATGAGTAGCATGACGACGGCGACAGCACTCAGTGCTGCAGTCGAGAACGCGTAGCAGAGACGTCGCGGCATATTGAAGAGTGTCACAGGGAAGGAGAGAGAGAGGACAGCGGGGGAGGGTAAATAGAAAGGGGCCGCCTTTACGAACGGCGATGTGTAAACGATGCGAAGGGATGAGTAGGCCTCTCACAAAAATATCTATGAGCAAAGGCTCACACAGCACTAACGCTCACACGACGGAAGAGATGAAGGACAAAGAAACAAGCAAAACAACGCTGAGGTGGCTACTACTAACGCTGTTGATAATGCTGCCGGGGTGGCTGGCGCAGCCACGTGGCGCAGAAATATGAGAGGCGGGGGGAAGTCACTTAGGCGCAGGAAAGAGGATGCTCATGCCAACGTCGGCGGCACGTGCGCGAAGCGGTGGGAGTGCACACCGGAAATGGACCAAGCGAAAGAGGAAATGGGGGGGTAAGCAGAGTGCGGCGAAGCAGCGTGAAGTCAGAGGAGGCGTGTCAAAGTGTGGGGCGTAAAACGAGGCGAATACTGCAGGTGGGCCTTACTGTGCGAGTGCGTGCAAAGGGAGTTGATGTGCGTGACGCATGCGGCACAGGACCGCAGTCAGGAGTGGCCGCGGTGGCAGCAACGATGAGAGAATCGCAGCGTGCGTGCAGAATAGAGAGAGGGGGTGGGGGGAGCGCTGAAGTCGTGTTTGGCAGCACTCTGTCGAAGCGAAGAGCGGCGGCATATGCGGCAGGATGAGATGAGGGATGTTCGAGGGACAAGCGAAGACAGGCGAGGGTGCATAGGCATAGTCCTCTCTGTCGCCTCCTGCTGTCTCTCTCTCTCGCTACAGAGTCGCACGCAGCCGTGGATGTGTGTCATTCATATTTGCTGGCACGTCACTCTCTAACTGAAAGGCTTGCAGCCATACGCCTCCTTCAAAGAGACCTATTCGATCCCTCTCGCGTCGTCTCTTCTGTGCCTCGCGAGAGATCACGAAAGGGTACTTCCGACTACTCCATGGCCTCCTTCGCCGGTGTGGCGGCGTCGCACCCCTCCCCTCTCCCCTCTCCTTCCCCAGTTGCCACCGGGGCCCCTTTAGGACACTTATTGCGTGCATGGCTCCTTGCATTGATTTTTGGTTGGGGGAGGGGGAGGGGGGGCGGTCGCCTGTTTTACATCACACCTCCTCCAGTTCGCTCTCTGCCGGAGAGGGAGTGCGTTATGCGAGGTCAGGACGTTTGGATTGCTGCAACACAGAGCGAGAGAGAGGGGGGAGGAGAGAGCGGAAGAGCGAAGCGGCAAGCAATCGAAGAAGTTTTTAAAAGAGGCCGAATATCTCGAAGCTAAAGGAAAAGCACGCGAGCGATGGCCGGTGCAGTGAGCCAAAGAGGCACCTCTCCCCTCTTTTCGTTTCCTGTTTCTGGCTCGCTTCACTGCCCCATTAGCTCCTGCGACGGATGAAGTAGAGGGGCGATGTGCTATAAGGCATGGAACGTCGCGGCACTTCTGTGTGGTGTGCCATGATGCAGCAAACGCGCAAGACAATCCAGTCATCGTAATCTTCGTCGCGTCATCCTCGCGGCGAATGGGGGTTGAAACGCGCCACGCAGCGAAAGAGGGGGGAGGAGGCACGGAAGAAAATGTCCGTCTCACGACTGAGCGCAATAAGAGTGAAAAGACAAGCCAAGTCAACGCCCGTAGTCAGCTGCGGACATGTGCGCATCTACTCACTGCTCGCAACACTCGTCTGAGTCCCCAGTGCCGCTACGATCATGAGTAGCCACCATTCACAAGTAATCCTATGCGCACTCCCGCTTCCACACACGCACACACACATACACTGCCGCCCAGGAGAACAACAAGAGCACGAGGAGAGCAGCCCATGTAACAAAAAAAGGGGGGCTGGCTTAGCCAAGTATGCCAGAGCAGCACAGTGCTAAACTAAAGGAGCGTGATACAGAGGTGGAAAGCAACGGCGGCAATTGGGCGTAGAGCGAGCTGGAAGCGGAACGCGTTTCAGGGCAGCACAGCCACCGTAAGAAGCTCCAGAAAGGGCAGAACAAAAGCGAGGCAAGCGAAGGCGCCGCCACCCGCCAAAGTGGTGCGGTGAACGAAAAGGAGGAGAACCGGAAGGAGACGGGGGGGGGTCGGCGCTTCTGCAGCGAATATTTTGCCGCTTCGAATGGTGCATCAGTGGAGGGGCATGGCTGCGCGGTGCAGAGGAGACGGGCGCTGGGGGAGGTTACGCCCCGCATGAGACGGGGAAAGCGGCTGCTTCACTCGCTTCCTCAATAGCCTTCTTCAACACCCACGAGCATGAGTGCATCGCCCAAATGCTTTTTTGAGTGCTCTCGGCCACCTCGCAGCTGCCGCCTTCGCCGCCGGGAAGGTCGACAACACGGGGCGTGGGGGGAGGGGGAGGGGGAACAGTGGACACAAAGTGACGGTGCACAGTCCTTCTCCTCGAGGAAGCGCCGCGGGTACGGAAGAAAATATATCTCTAGATGGATAGAGAGATATGTGTGTGTGTGTCACAGCGAAAGCGGGAAGAAAAGCGCCAACAGAGAACAAAAACGTCGGCTGATCAGAGAGGCGAAGCGAGCGGCTCATTCATGCGCCGCTTTCCGCTCCCTCTCCCGTTTTGTTCGCAGCCCTCCTCAAATGCGCAGGCGCATCAGTCAGCGCCGAAAAAGGGGGAGCGGCCGGCGCACGCGCTTAGGCAGACGCGGCATATACATCCGCGTTCTTTTACGGCGGTATCTACGCCTTGTTCATGGGGCGCTGGAGTGCGGCGATACGCAAAGAAAAAAATCAACAGAGAAAGACAGATAGACTAGACGAAGCTGAACTGAACACTCTTAGCACCGAAGACGTTGTGAGGGGGCGAGGAAGAAACGGCTGATACTCGCCGTGAGTTGGATACGTGCACACTGACACACAAGAAAACGAAGAGCACAGACGCAACGAGGAGCGCCCGCAGCTGAGAGAGACGGACGGAGTTTACAGCCCACATGAAGGTGCCTCAGAGAGGGCTGCTGTGCCAAGGAGGCATTGCCTTGTACTCTTCTTCAGCAAACCTCAAAACGCGTGCGACAATCCGCCTTTTTGTGCTTTACCTCTGCTGGGCCCATGCACGTGCCATCGTGCAGCGTCCGCAGTAGCGCCTTTTCTTGCTTCAGCCTGTCGATTAGGCCGATAATGATGGGCAGGCGCACACCGTGGAGGCTGGGGAGATCGGTCACCACCCTCCACGACACAGAAAAACCTGCAGCAAACGCTTGCTTCGCCCGGCGCGTCCGCGTCCGCCATACGAAGGCCCCGCGCGACGCAGACGCCGCACATTTCGCACGCCCCCGCGCCTTTGTCGCCCACGGGAGTGAAGTCACTCGCGCCTTGCACGTCGCTCACCCCCGACCCTCTCGCTTTCCCCACGCCGTGCTCTGATGCGATGCACCTTGCCGGCCGTCGCGGGCACTGCATGCACAGAGCGCCTTTGCACCCGCTCGCACGCCTCACGACGGCGCGGCTGTCGCAACGGGGGGGACTCGCCGCCTTCCCTCCCCATTCCCACCGGTGCGGCCGGAGGGCCGCCTGCGGGGGTGGCTTGGCCACGGGTGCCGCGGCAAGCGGGGGGTGATGCCATGCCTCGGTGGCCGCAGCGGGATTCGCCCCGCACGTGAGCCCGCCTTCTATTCGCAGGAGGGGCGGCCGTGCCGAGGGGAAAGGGGCCGCGCACAGAGATGCTCCCTGGAGCAGAGAAAGTGCAGCTGACCGCCCTGAAGAAGCGCTCAAGGCACCGGAAGAGACACCAAAGCCAATCTCACATCACTTCCTGGGCGCGGAAGCGCGAAGAAAACACCGCGCGAGGCGGGGTAGCGGGGCTCCTGCGCCACTTGAAGCTCGAATGCGCTTACTCGTGCAGGCGCGAGCGCACGTGGGGTGTCAAAGCCGTGCCCCCGGGGGCAGGCTGCTGGTCATACGGCAGCTATCCGAATAATTCGCTGATGTCGCCCAAGACTCGGCCAAAGACGTGCCGATGCGATTACTTTCGCACCGCAAAGGGCGCTGCGCTCGTGAGAGCTCATCACCTCCTCTCAGTAAAAGCAAAAGTCGAAAGGCTTCGCTCGGCGCCCCAGACCCTATCGGACGTGAGGAAAAAGCTGCGGCTTCCCACGCCCCGCGGCACGGCTGGCAGACGACCGGCAGCCAAGTTCCAGCGCCAGTGAGAATCGGCGGCTTTCGCATCGCACTCCACATACATCCGGCCTTCATGATTCGCCCAAGGGAAAGCACATCCGCAACAGATTCAGGGTCGTAAGGGCCTTCCAAAAGTGGCAAGTGCCGGCCATGTCCACCCCCAGCAAAGATTTCGTACCTCTTGGGGGTGGCCAAGCTTGCGCAGAGGCAGGCGAAAGAGCTGCAGACCAATGAGAGGCATCCGCGTGTGCGAGCGCCACCCTTCGCAGGCACAAGGGAGTCGAGTGTCCTCAGCAGCCACGTTTTTCTTTCGCAGGATGTGCGATATGCCCCGGCCACCCCACGTCCGTGCACACACACACACACACACACTCCGCCGCGCGCATCTGCGTATGCCGTGCTGATTGCATGGCGGCCTCGTACTTTTTTGGGGGGGGGTGCATGCGCACCCAACGGTGTGTCAGGAAGCAGATGAGAAGTGGCAGACGAGAGGAAGAAAAAGAGAGAATATGTCTGAGAAAGCCGCATGGGGGCGAGGAAGCCTTTGCTACGCATACGGGGAGATGCGACCGAGATGACGACAGGAGAACATGGTGAGGCCGTTCTTTCAGCATGGCGAACCGATATGCGAGAGAGCGTACGAGGGCCAGTGCATTCCGTCAAGAATACGCGCACGTGGAGCTTTTGTGTCATCGACACCGCATTGAGTGCCCCCTGCTGCGTGTATGCGCTGGCCTTCTCTCTCTCTCTACCGAGAGAGAGTTGTCGATCCGCCTCCTGTGCCAAATCCTTCCCCTAGAGGAGTAAGGCGGAGACTAGCCGCGTCGCTCCTCGCGAGATGAGTGCCAAGTTAGGAGAGAGGTGGCGGAAGTAGATGCACAGAATGCACGCTCACCGGCGCGCATACCCCTTTCCCCTCATCCTACATGCCTGCAGAAGCCGCAAGCAGCTGGTGGGAAATTCTCTGGCAGCCATAGCGCCCTCCAGATCCGCCTCCCTCCCCCTCACCCCCGCCCCGCTGCCTCGTACGATTCAGACAGGCCTCTGCCGCCTTTCCTCTACTTTTCCCTGTCGCTTTCCTCTCCTCGTCAGTCGACGTATACACGGATGGCGAGCCCCGCAGGCCGCCCCCACCACCACCACCACTACCACCACTCACTTTAGCTTCGCTGCGCGCTGTGGTCGCTACTGCTGTATAGAGAAGCCGTTGTACCGTGCGTTGGCTGAGGCTTGTGTGTCCTTCCTGGCCAAAGAGCTCCTGATCTCATGCCTCCATGGAGCCCACTGTGCCTTGTTCCTCTCTGTCTTTTTGTCCGCGCACGGCGTCGCGTTGCCCAACTCTCTTAGGCAAGCGCCGCAGAACAAAGCACGGGCGAAAAGTGCAGTAGGAGCTCGTGGCACAGCACCAATCCTCACATCTGTGCCACCCTCTGCAGGAGCACATGCGCCCTGGCCGCATGGACGCAAACAGGCAGGCAGACACGTATGCAGAGAGGAACATATGTATGCAGAAGCTTGGAAGCACTGCGCCTGCTATCCACACGAGCGCACGCTCGGCCTGAGATTAACGGCCCTCCGCGCTCTCTCTTCCCTTGCAATCGGCCAGCCTCTAGCGCCCGCCGACTGTGTGACCCACTCGCTGCTGCTCTCTCCCTTCCCCCCCCCTCACGCTCCAACCGTACTATCTTTGCTTTTATTCTCGAAGCGCAGAGGCAACGCATTCCGCCTCTCTCCCCCTCCTCTTCTGTTGGAAGGGGAGGCAGCCTTACCGCCTCAGGCAAGGCATTAGTCAGGAGAGGGCGGTGAACGAATGATGTGGGGAGTGGCCGAGAATCCAGGAGACGACCGATGCGCTGTTCAGCGGAAAGGCACGAGCAGGTGTGCACTCGCCGCGCACATTGGCACTCACCCTCGCACGGCTGTGTTGTGAGGCAGCGCTAACCAGAGAACGGCAACGTATGAGTGCCAGACAGACAGACAGAGAAAAAAGGCCGTAGAGCGGAGGCACAAGAGCTGTTTGAAATACCGCAATGGATCTCACACAGCCCGCAGAGAGAGAGAAGCGGAAAGTAAAAAGCTGAAGGCCACCGTGAAGAAACTGGTGCGAACTGTGAGCACCTCACATCAAGTGAGCATACATCACGAGCCCCTCCCACGCACAACATAGAAAAAAAAAAAGAAGTTTCCTCTTCTGTCCCCTTTTTGGTTGTTTCCCGTTCGTTTCGTACTGAAACCGCGAAGGAGAGGAGAACCGATAGAGAGGCAACGAACGGGGCAGATGAAAGAAAAGGGGAGGGGATGGGAGGGAGGGCGAAGAGATTAAGGAGGGAGGGGAGGGGTTGTGTGTATGAGGCGGGTGGGAGATGAGGGAGGAGAGGGGAGGAACGAAACTGAAAAGGAGGTGCGATGGGCATGTTTCAGTGGAACGCGATCACATATCTTTTCATTAGAAATATTTATACACACACACATATATATATGCATAAGAAGCACATAATTCAATAAGAAGCCGTAATCCGCGGCACGAGCAGCGGCAGCGAGGCGTATCCGAAAACGAAAAAATGAGGAAGGGAGAAACAGGAGGTAGAGAAGAGCGACGAAGAGGGGGGCGAGTGGATATGCGTGCACCGCAGCGGAGGGACGGAGAGGCTGTCAGCGAAAAAGGGGGAGATAAGGAAGGGAAAGCGTCTGCAAAAGCATCTACGACTAGGGATGCACGTGTGATGCCGGCACCGCCGCGTGCCCCTCCCTCTCCACCCAGGGTCGTTGCAGAGGAGAGCGAGGAGAGAGGGGGAGGGGGAGATACGTCATTCATTCACCGACGACACCCCTTCACCAGCTTCTCTCTGCTCTCTCCCTCGCCCATAGAGCCGCACCGGCGCATGCGAATTCCTGATCGGCAAGCGCTTGGGTATGCCTCAGCCCAAGTCACCGCCGAGCCTCAATGTGTACGGCGTACGACTGTGCTCTGAAGAAAGCGGAGCACAGGTAGGGAAGAGGCAGGCCTCCTCCGCCGCGCGCCATCGAGCGCAGAAGCGAGAAAGAGGGAAAGAGCACCGCTTCTTTTTTTCCTCATGCCGTACGCGTTCAGCGTCCTCTGCGCCCCCGCTCGGCCTCCCGCGCCTTTTTTTGTTCGCTCCTTCCTTCTCTCTCGGGGTGCTCATCCTCTTCTGCTCGCACTGCGAGACCCCGTCCATGCGACTCTGAAGGGGGAGAGAGGGGGAGGGAGCGGGGATGGATGAAAGGACGCTGAGAAACACGGTAGAGGTCGTGGCCTCCGCTGGCAGACCTCCGTTCTTTTGCCTTTCCCGTTTCGAAGGGGCGCATAGAACCAAAGAATTCAATACGTGATGTGATGGCCATCAACACGCGAGAGGGGAAGCGGAGAGGAAAACATCGAAAAGAGGGGGAGGAGAGAGGGGGCAAAACAGATGGTGAGTACAGCGGTAAAAAAAAAAGAGAGGGAAACGGAGGTCCGGCCCTTCAGTCGAGAACAAAAAGGGGGAGAGAGGGGGGAGGAGGGGGGAGATGGCACAAAGCCCTCCCCACCCTTCCCCTTCTCCCTCTCTCCGTATGCATTCGAGAAAAAGAGAGGAAAGGAGAGAGAGAGAAGGCGTTCGCGCGAAGGAAAAGGCGCCCTCGAAGAGGCAGCGGGGGGAGACACGCGCGAGTCGGCGAAGGAAAAGGCGCTACGTCTTCTCGGCGCAAGCAGACGGAGGGAGAACGCGATGGCGGCCGTCGAGGCAGAGATGGAGAGAAGCCAAGCGAAAGAGAGAGAGAGCCTCAGGCAACGCGATCCCTCCTGCCCTGCAGTTGTTCCGAGTAACGAAGTAGGGGGGTGAGCATCACCTGGCGCGCCCGAGCGGTATACCGCGGCTGCACTGGCGCCTGCTCCTCTTCTGCGCTGCATGATGAAGCGCCCCCCTCCCTCCCCTCCTCCCCTCACGCATCCCCGTCGGCAGGTCCGCTTCCAAATTCAAAGGAAAAAGAAAGAGGCGTCGGTTGCCGCACTGCTTCGCATTGGGCTTAACGCCTTCTCAGCCCCGTTTCGTCTTCTATTTCGGTATCCGCAGAGAGGGAGAAAGGCTAGCAGGGAGAGAGGAGAGAGGAGAGGAAAACTGGAGGAACGAGGGAACGTCAGTGAAGTTGTGTATACGCAAAGAATGGGGCACCAGCAAGTAGACGAGACGCTAATACGCAAACAGTGGGCGGATCGACACCACGACCGGGGCAGCGGAAAGAGAGGGGCAAAAAAGGGCCGGAAAGGAACGAATTCGCTACCACATGCGGGGGAGAGACAGAGGCACACATCATCAGGACGAAGGCAGCCTGAGAGCAATGGGCGCTTTCAGAGAGAGAGGGAGAGGGAGAGAAAGAGAAACGCTCATACCGAGAGACAGTCAGACAGAAAGATTCCTCGGCCAAGCGCGAATGGGATCATGCTCCACTGTGAGGAGCAGTGTTGAAGGTTTAAGTGAAAAAAGGGGGGCTGCCGCACCTCTCTCGAGCGCGCACAGAAAAAGGGAGCGTCCAGACGTGCCTACTCCGCTCACGTCGAAAGCGAGAAGGAGAGGCAGGCACGACCCCTCACGGCTGAAATCATACCGATACGGGAGGAGAGTTGGTTGTCGCCCGCTCTTCCTCTTGCCTTGGGTGTGCGGTGCCTCCTTTCATCCCATCGCAAACGCATAAAGCCTTGCTGGTGGTGTGTGCAGCAGGCATGTGCGCCGCTTTCTTCTTTACGTGTGTAGGTGTGTGTGTGTGTGTTGTCTGCCTCACGCGCCGTTGATTCCTTCCATAGTCCTCCTCCCTCCCCCCTCTCTCTCTCTTACGACACCATCGCTCGTGCACATGCAGAGGCGAGTGGAAGAGAAAGAGAGCATGTAGCTACGGCCACATAGGACAGAGGGGTGCGTGTGTCCAAGACAAAGATTGGAAAGGCTACATGCGGAAGAGAAGTTGCGGAGTGGTGGGCAACGACGGAAACAATGAGGCAGGCCTAAAACGCAGGCTGATACATCCTGCGCTGCTGGCCACTCGGAGTGGCACACACACCCCATGCGTGCCTGCGCGCGGGTAAACGCATGTCAGAGGGGGGAAGTGGGGGAGGGGGCAAAGCTTACGAGGAATGCCCCCACCACCTTATCTCCTTCACCACCATCACCACAGGCGTGGCCGAGGAGGGAGAGGGGGAGAGGCGCAGAAACAAGCCAGAAAAAAGAGGAATAAGAATAGGCAGTACACTCGAGGCCCCGGACGCGTTCGCGAACGCACCGCCGCAAAAAAAGGGGGGCACTCGATGCAGAGGACTCAGCGGAGGCGCAGTATGAGGGACAGAGGAGGAGGGGGGACACCAGCGACCCTAAACGAGCAGAAAGCAGCCACGGCAAGGCGAACCGCGTGCGTACCCTCACACGGGTAAGCGCCTCAGGCCCCGGATGTCGATGCGGGCCCCCTTCGGCACTGCATGGGGCCACCGCCTTGCCGTCTATGCTTTGAGCTTCTGCCTCCGCCGTATTCCGTGGAGGAGTGAACGCGCGACGCGGCCGGCACCCGGGGCAGGAGGGGCCACCTCCAGCGCTCCGAAGATGCCGCG
Organism: Leishmania martiniquensis; assembly: GCF_017916325.1. NCBI lineage: Eukaryota > Euglenozoa > Kinetoplastea > Trypanosomatida > Trypanosomatidae > Leishmania > Leishmania martiniquensis. Next base: position 728,735 of record NC_090166.1, read on the forward strand.
AGCGCACTCGAGACCGGCGGCACCGCCTCCCCTCGCTTTCCAGCTAAGCCTTGCCATGCGCTCTGCTCCTCCGGCACACGTTGGCCGACGAGCAATTCGCGGCCAACAGACTCTCGTCCACTTTGATGCCGTATAGGAACGTGTGCGACTTCCACTCCTGCGGCACACAGCCACATAAGTTATTGCCCTGCAGAAAGACACCGTTCAGCGATGGCGAAGACGCCCAGGATACGGGAAGAGGCCCGGTTAGGTGGTTGTTCGATAGCGTGATGGAGTTAATGAACCTCAGCCTTGACCACGCCGGCGGCAGGGTGCCGGACAGTTGATTACCCCGGGCGTCGATGATGGTCAAGCGTGGGGCGCTGCCCCACGACGAAGGGAGCAACCCGGTCAGCCTGTTGTCGTTCAGGCACGCCCACGTCATGTAGCGCAGCTCACCCCACGAGTCAGGAATGGTGCCCGTCAGCTCATTGTCGTTCAGCAGGAGCCATTTCGCTGTCTTCATGTTCGACCACTCCGGCGGCAGGGTGCCCGTCAGCGAGTTCGAGTACAGCGAGATGTACTCGATGCGCGACAGGCCTCCCCAACTCGCCGGCAGCGTTCCCTTCAAGACTCCTTTGCCGAAGCTGAGGCTGATGGACGTGACGCGCACTTGGCCGACAACAACGTCGGAGGGTATATCCGGCAGCTGCACCACAGCTGTCTCATCCAGGTAGAGGTCCACGCCTTTAGTCGTGCAGGACGTGTAGACCCATTCACAGAAGTCCCCAGAGGGAAGCTTCTCCAGAAGCGGGTTCGCATCCACGAAGGCCTGAAGGAACTTGAGCGTGTTCATCTGCTGCACGGCGGTGTAGCCCTTGAACGGCGAGTCCGCACCGCGCACGAGCGACAGGAGGAGGCAGAAGGTGAGAGCCAGAAGAAGGGCCGCAGCCCGCTGGCCCGGCATACCGCACCAGATACACATCCTTAGCGGCATGGAGCGCAGGAAGAGGGGAGGTATGGCGGGACGAAGAAGGGGGAAAGAAAAGAGAGCCAAAGGCCCGAGTTCGTCGATGCTATCGTTGTACTCGCGTACTGTAGCGTGAGAGAGGGGTGAAGAGGTGCCACCGTGATGGCGAGCGTCTAATGCAGTTAAGGGAGGCAGCGAAGTTTGATGCTCTCGATGCGGATGGCGATGCTCGTGGCTTCGACGAGACGTTGTCTAGAGCTGCGTCGCTTCGCCAGACAGCAAGCACCAGTGGGTGGGCCGGCGGCGCTCGCGCGTACGCAGACAGCGGTGACAACGTCGGAATGAATCACAAGAGAGGTGAGGGCTCAGCCCACTAGCAAGGAGACAATAAAAAGAGGTAAGGAAAGCTTAGAGAGGAAGGGGAAAGGGGAAAAGAGGGGAACGCGGAGGGGGAGACGGGGTGTGGTCAGTGTAATGGGGCTCTGAGGACAGGCGCAGTAAAGTGCGTTAAAAGGTGCCCCAGAGAGTTGGGGAGGAGAGAGAGATAAAAAAAGGGAAGGGGTGGTGCACAGAGGAGGCCACAAACACAGAAAAAAAGAGAGGGGAGAGAGGGGAGGGGAAAAGAGGAGCAGAACGGAAGCAGAGGGAGCGACAGAGAGGAGGGCGCACGAAGAGTGGCGCTGCTTCTTTTGTTCTTCGGTTACGCGCACGTCTGCAACGTCCCGCGTACGTCCACGCGTGTGTCTGCTGGCCTCGTGCGAGTCCTCGTGTGCTGGGGCGTCGTCGCTGCACTTACACCCCCTCCTTTGCCTCGCGTCTCTGATACCCTCTCTTTCTCTCTCTCACCGCCCAATTTTTTATGCGGCGGTCCTCCGTCGATAGGGCGTCGCCCTCTCTCGAAGGAAACGTACAGCCGGACAAGAGAAGATAGGAGGAGAAAAGCAAATTAAAAAAAAACTGAGGGAGGGGCGGCAACGAAAGCGCGCGTGCGCACAATCGAGGCACCGAGTGCGAAACCAAAAAAGGAGAGGGAGGGAGGGAGAGGCGGTGTAATCGAGAGCTGATGGCAAAGGTACGCGTTCTCTTTTCTTTTTTAAGCTCCTCATGCAGAGATGTGCGGGGGGTGAGGGGGGCGAATAGGCGCGCCATGCCGATTTCGTTGTGTTTTGTTGTCCGAGTCGGGCCACCCGAAAGAGAGCAGAGAGGACGTACACATGAGAGTAAGCGGTGGAGGAGTGTCATGAGGAGGAGAGAAGAGGAGGGGCAGCGAGACATGGGCCTCACCGAGGGCGCAAAGGGCGTCGACGGATGGGGGAAGGGGAGGAGAGGGGGAAGTTGTAGCCCGTTGGGCGCTACGTATTGCCTCGCTCCGGTAGGCGTTGCTCGTCTCACGGCAACACTACACACATACTCGCGCGGCTGGTGCGGCACGAATGCTGGCAAGGGAAACTGCAGCAGTGACTTTTGATGACCGCTGCACATCACCGTGACTGATCTCAGAGAGGGGAGGGGGGCCGCAGATGGAACAGAAAGAAAGATGCACATGCGGCAGAGGACAAGACACGCAACAGCTGCTCTCCCGTCCCCCACCCCTCATCTCTCTACCCCCTTTTTTCTCCTCCATTCAGAGACTTTGAAATGTTTTGATTTTGTATGTGGGGAGCCGTTGATGCGTTCTCTTCGATGCATGCGATGCAGTCAGATGCCGTCGCGCGCGCCTCCAGTGGCGGACGCCCTACCCCTCTTCAGCACAAGGGCGCCGTTACGCCATAAGCAACCTGTGCTTATGCCGGAAGGGGCCCCTGGCGGCACGCGTTGCCAAGGCCGAAAACGTGGGGCAAGGAGCGGCTTGTCCGTCATGCAGGCCAGCTGCCCAGCACCTTAATGACGGCTGGGAGAAGCGCGAAGGGTGCAGCGGAAGGGTAGCAGGGAGCACGCATCTACAGCTGTCTGTGGCCAGAAGAAACAGAATGCGGCCCACTTTGGAGATGCTCAGGGCAAACCGCACGGCGTGTGGCGCACAAAGGAATGTCG